>NW_025334316.1:0-186934 GCF_014858855.1 Bufo gargarizans
TGACAGCCTCAAGGACTGTCCGACCTTCTGTTCTACATGTGTGTGTAGGTCTGTTACTGTGGCAGGCGCAGCACTATGAAGTGCCTTTTGCACTGTGGCATTAGAAGAATTTTGATATCTCTGACTTTTAGTCTAACCAGACTATTACTCTGTAATTCCTCTAGCGCTATTCGACGGAAACATTAGGACTGTCGGTAATCACATTAGGGGAAAAAGGGGGGGATGGGGTAAGCCCCCCTCAACACTTCTGGCCCCCTCCATGTTAAACCAGCCATAAACGACACTGACACCAAATCTCTCTTTATAATCTTTATTGTCATTGTTGGGTGGTAGTCGGCCGCAGCTATTTATTATAGGCATAAACATAAACCAAAACCATGCAATCTGCCGGCCGCTGACCTCCCAGCGGGCAGTTACGCCAATTTTCTTACTCCAACATTTTGCTCTTCTTTACCTGCCGCCAGCTGTGACTTACAAAATCTTCCCCCAAAATTCAGGCCATAAACGCATGACACACAATAACCTTCTGAATCAGAAAAACCTACGAACCGAGAAACAATCTCCATACCTGACCACATGAGGGAGGGAGGGAGACAGCTCTTCTGCTAAGAGGAAGATGAGAGGTGGGACAGAGTATTTTATATGCCCAGCACACTGCCCACACCTTCCTGCACGGCCAGATTCCGTCATTAAACCTCCAACCACCAAATTAACCCTGTCCAGCCACACTAGGGATCCATAATTACACCGAACGGGATGGGGAACACAGGGGGGGACCCCCAGTCCCTGGCCACCCTCCCTAAATGGTCGGGTGCTCACCAGTTTAAAGAGCACACCGAATGCTTCAAATAACTTCTTTATTAACTTTAACTTTTCTTCATATATAACACTGCCGCCTCCGTAGCATATAGTCCATGTACAAAACATGTGTTGAAAAGATATCACAAAATGGCGGTATGATTAAGATGGTGGTTCAACTGTTCAGTCGAGTCATTCAACATAAAATGGTGGATATATTTCTCTCTTGAGTATCTGTACTCTCACTTTAAGTTATTTAACCACTTAAGGCCCCTTTCACACAGGCGAGTTTTCCGTGCGGGTGCGATCCGTGCGGCGAACGTATGGCACCCGCACTAAATCCTGACCCATTCATTTCTATGGGGCTGTGCACATGAGCGATGTTTTTAACGCATCACTTGTGCGTTCAGTTGAAATCGCAGCATGCTCTATATTGTCCGATTCTGACGTGACGCAGGCCCCATAGAAGTGAATGGGGTGTGTGAAAATCGGATGGCATCCGCAAGCAAGTACGGATGCCGTGCGATTTGCACGCACGGTTGCTAGGAGACGATCGGGATGGAGACCCGATCATTATTATTTTCCCTTATAACATGGTTATAAGGGAAAATAATAGCATTCTGAATACAGAATGCATAGTAAACCAGCGCTAGAGGGGTTAAAAAAAATAAAAAATAATTTAACTCACCTTAGTCCACTTGCTCGCGAAGCCCGGCATCTCCTTCTGTATCCTCTGCGCTGAAGTTGAACAGGACCTGGGGTGAGCTGCTCCATTAAATATCGGTTAAGGACCTTCGATAACGTCACTCCGGTCATCACATGGTCTTTTACCATGGTGAATCACCATGGTAAAAGATCATGTGACGTACCATGTGATGACCGGAGTGACGTCATCGAAGGTCCTTAACCGATATTTAATGGAGCAGCTCACCCCAGGTCCTGTTCAACTTCAGCGCAGAGGATACAGAAGGAGATGCCGGGCTTCGCGAGCAAGTGGACTAAGGTGAGTTAAATTATTTTTTATTTTTTTTAACCCCTCTAGCGCTGGTTTACTATGCATTCTGTATTCAGAATGCTATTATTTTCCCTTATAACCATGTTATAAGGGAAAATAATACAATCTTCAGAACATCAATCACAAGCCCGAACTTCTATGAAGAAGTTCGGGTTTGGGTACCAAACATGCGCGATTTTTCTCACGCGAGTGCAACGCATGACAATGTTTTGCACTTGCGCAGAAAAAATTGCGCATTTTCCCGCAACGCACCCGGCTCTTATCCGGGCAAAAAAACTGACGCCCGTGTGAAAGAGGCCTAAGGACCGGGCTCATTTTCACCTGAATGACCAGGCCATTTTTTGCAAATCTGACCAGATTTAAAACGCTTTGACTTATCCAGGCCATTCTGAGATTGTTTTTTCATCACATATAGTACTTCATGACACTGGTAAAATGGAGTCCAAAAATTTCATTTTTGTTTATAAAAAAAATTACCAAAAATGTTTCAATATTAGCAAATTTTTATGTTTCAATTTCTCTACTTCTATAATACATAGTAATACCTCCAAAAATAGTTATTACTTTACATTCCCCATATATCTACCTAACGTTTGGATCATTTTGGGAATGATATTTTATTTTTTGGGGATGTTAAAAGGCTTAGAAGTTTAGAAGCAAATCTTGAAATTTTCAAAAACCCACTTTTTTAGGACCAGTTCAGTTCTGAAGTCACTTTGTTAGGCTTACATAATAGAAACCACCCCAAAATTACCCCATTCTAGAAACTACACCCCTCAATGTATTCAAAACTGATTTTACAAACTTTGTTAACCCTTTAGGTGTTCCACAAGAATTAATGGAAAATCGAGATACAATTTCAAAATTTCACTTTTTTGGCAGATTTTCCCTTTTAATATTTTTTTTCCAGTTACAAAGCAAGGGTTAACAGCCAAACAAAACTAAATATTTATGGCCCTGATTCTGAAGTTTACATAAACACCCCATATGTGGTCGTAAACTGCCGTATGGGCACACAGCAGGGCACAGAAGGAAAGGAATGCCATATGGTTTTAGGAAGGCACATTTTGTTGGACTGGTTTTTTGACACCATGTCCCATTTGAGAGACCCCCCTGATGCAACCCTAGAGTAGATGGATGTAACCCATTGGTTGTATTGAGTTTTATGTGACTAACTAAATTTAAAAAAAAAAAAAAAAAAGGGGGGAAAAGGGGGGGAGGGGGAAGGAAAAGAAAAAGAAGAAAAAAGGAGAAGAGAAAAAAGAGAAAAAAAAGAAAAGAAGGAAGGGAAGAAAAGGAAAAAAAAAAAAAAAAAGGGAATATACTTTATATATTACAGGCGAAAGGGGATTAAGATAAGAGGGAAGAGATATTAAAATGTCACCAAAAAAAAGAGAAGAACAGCGCGCCCCCATGGGGAGTACCACTAGGCAATCAGCAGGAGGGCCTGAAAGCGGGCCTAAACAAGTGGGTCTAAATAAGTACCTGGTACCGAATTCCCCTGGGCCCAGATCCCCACAAAAAGAAAAAATAGCGGAGGCCAGAGTACAGGAGCCGACACATGAGACCCCAGTGGAGGGGGGTGAGGGTGATAGGGGAGCACCAGCGTTATATACAGAAACGGACGTAAAAATGGTGCAGGATATACTCTGCACTGTCTCAAGGATGGAAAATTTAATGGGCAATTTAGTAACCCAGCTTGGGGCAGTGCAGACGGACGTTATGGTTATTAGAGCCGAGATGGAAAAAGTAAGACAGCGTTTACAAGAGATGCAAAAAAGGATTCCCTCCCTAGAGAAATCTGTGCAGAAACTAGAGAAGGAGGTGGCCCACCTAAAACAAACAAATGTTAAGATAGAACAAAAACTGGTAGACCAAGAGGATAGATCAAGAAGGGCTAACGTGAGATGTGTGGGGGTCCCAGAGAGAGCGGAGGGAGGAAATTGTACGGAATTTATGGAAAAATGGTTGAGGGAAAACAGCAAAGTAGGTACTCTTTCCCCCCTATTTACTATAGAAAGAGCACATAGGGTCCCCACAAAAAATAGAGCACCAGGGGATTACCCCAGACCTATACTGGTGAAATGCTTACTATCTAAGGATCGAGATGGAATACTAGCTGATGCAAGAACTTCAGAAAAATATTATATACAGGGTGTAAAGATCAAACTCTTCCCAGACTACTCATTTAGTACTAACGCACAAAGAAGAGAATTTATATCCGTTAAAAGAAAAAGATTAAGAGAGGCCGGCATAAAGTATAGTTTACTTTTTCCGGCGAAATTAAGGGTGGAATATAACGGTAAGATCTCCTTTTTCCAGACTCCGGAGGAAGTCAGTGACTGGGCGGATGGAGAGGGTCTCTGAGGCTGGCGGGGGATGGGGGGGGGTGAAAGGAGTCACGCTAAGTTATGGAGTCGCCCGGACTGCTGGATAGCAGAAGGGGGGACTATATAGAGGGGGGGTTATATAGGGGGGGGTGGGGACCGGGACGTGGAGAAACTTTCCTTTTTTTTTTTTTTTTTTTTTCTCTCCCCCTCTGCTAGATGGCTAGGATCCTTTCATTGAATGTGAGGGGGCTCCGAGACAGGGTTAAAAGATATGCTATCCTTGAGTGGATGAAGAGGTTTCTGCCAGCCATCATCTGCCTCCAGGAGACACATTTGGACAAAGAATCAGTAAGATGGTTGGAGAGGGGATGGGTGGTGGCGCGATATCATTCGGTATATTCCACTTACTCTAGAGGGGTTTCAATTTTGGTACATAATAAGATTAAATTTGAATCTTTGGTATGTGAGGTCGATGACCACGGCAGATACCTCTTTTTACATTGTTTTGTGGATGGGGTTAAAACTGTAATCGCAAATATATATATTCCACCACCATATAAACCAGATGTTCTGTACCAACTGTATAGATTTATGTTGAATAAGCAGGAATGTATATTGATTGCGGTGGGGGACTATAACGCGGTTATGGATCCACTCAGGGACAGGACATCTAGCAGAGGGGGAGGAGTACAAAATGTAGATTTATGTAAGGTGGCTCACGAATTTAACTGGATAGACGTCTGGAGGGCTCAACACCCGGATGAAATTAGATATTCCTGTTACTCAAAAACACACCAAACTTGGTCGAGAATAGATATGACTTTTGGAAATAAAAATTTAATGTCCCTAAATAGGATTAAGACAAAATATATACCCATGGCCTTGTCTGACCATAATGCAATGACAGTCGAATTGGATTTGAATAAGAACAATGCTCTGCCAACGTTTAAGTTCAACTCTCATTGGCTGTCATTGATTTCAGATAAAGAGAGCATAATCGAGGAATTAAAACACTTCTTTAGGGAAAATAATGGGTCCGCCAGTAGATTAGTGGTCTGGGACACTTTCAAGGCATTTTTGAGGGGAGTATTGTTCAAAAAGGTAAATCATTGGAAAAAAAGAACTAGAGAGAACGGGAAGGTATTGGAGAAAAAACTGCAAGAGGCAGGTATGGCAAGTATGAGGTACCCTACCGCACTTAATAAGAGAGCTTGGGAGGAAGAACAGGAAAAGATGAAGATTTATCAACTAGAGAAAGGTAGGAAAGAATTGCTCTTTCAAGGTATCCAACTAGCCTCGGAGAGTGAAAAGGTTGGTAAAATATTAGCAAATATAGTGCGAAATCAAAAAGAGAAATCATGGATAGGGGCAATTAAAGATAAAACGGGCAAATTAATTACTACACCCGAAGGCATTAAAAAAGTGTTTTGGGAATACTTCATAGAGCTTTATAAGTCCAGGGTACAATACTCAAAACAAGAGCTAGATTCATACCTGGACAATATCGCCTTTAATAGGATATCTAAGCCCCAAAAAGAATACCTGGAAAAAGAAATAACGGTAGCAGAAATAAATCTAGTTTTGGGGAAGGTTAAAGCCGGGAAGGCACCAGGTGGGGATGGGCTTCCCTTTGAAATATATAAAAACTTCTCCCAGGTGTTAGTACCAGAACTAAAGATAATACTGGACGAGGCCCGAAAATTAGGTGACCTACCGAACTCTATGAAAGAAGCATGTATTACGCTAATCCCAAAAAAGGGAAAAGAACAAACAGATCCCGGTTCATACAGACCAATATCTCTGTTGAATACGGATGTTAAAATTCTGGCAAAAGTTTTAGCTAATAGGCTTTCAAAGGTTATCAAAGGGATAATAAACAAAGATCAGACAGGATTTATACCGGGAAGAACAATATACTCTAATATAAGAAGGACATTTCTCAATATGGAGGCTAATAGATTGGATACAGGGGAGAAGGCGATACTCTCACTGGATGCCCAAAAGGCATTTGATTGCATTGAATGGGACTATCTATGGGCAGTGTTAAGGAGATTCGGTATAGGGGAGGGATTCATAGGGTGGATTAAGCTAATATATCTAAATCCCAGGGCTAAAGTGGCGGTGGATGGGAGCTTGTCCCTGCCTTTTGCCCTATTTCGTGGCACAAGGCAGGGATGCCCTCTCTCCCCACTGCTATTTGCTATGGCAATTGAACCTTTGGCAAATATAATAAGAAGTGACAGGGAGTTTAAAGGTTTTCAATATGCGGGCGGAGAAGAAAAGTTGTTGATGTATGCGGACGATATTTTACTTTTTTTGCAAAACACTGGGGAGCAGTTTAATAGAGCGATAGAGATAATAGATAAGTTTGGTTTTTTTTCTGGTTTGAAGATAAACTGGGGGAAATCACATATGTTATTATTGGGAGATAGACAATTACTAGGAGACACACGGGTGCAGGTTTTAAAAAAACACGAAAATTTTAAATATCTCGGTGTACAAATCTCCGGAAATATAGAAGAATATGAAAAATTAAATGTCCTCCCCCTAATTAAAGAATTAAGAACTAAAATACATATATGGAAAAAACTGCCAATGTCAATTCAAGGTAGGGTAAATTTAATAAAAATGGTCTTTCTCCCAAAGATACTCTATATATTGCAAAATGCTCCAGTGAGAATATCGCAGACTACCTTTAAATTATTAGAAAGATTAATGGGGGACCTCATCTGGAAAGGTGTGATTCCTCGGATAAAGAAGGAAGTCCTCCAGCTCCCAGTGCAGGATGGAGGTCTAGCGGTTCCTAATTTGTTTCTTTATTATTTAATAATTCAATATGGGAATATAAAGGGTAGCTTAGACACTCAAGTGGGTAGGCAAGAATTAAATAGATGGGGTTGGAAAAAGGGAGGGAATCACTTAGAGGTGTTGGAGTCAGGTTTTTTGGGTAAAAAAAATTCAGAGAACAGAATATTAAACTTAATAGAATACGTATGGGGGGAAATTAAGAAGATATTGGAGATTAAAGGGTTTCTGAAATACACACCGATATGGAAAAATGTTAATTTAAAAGAATTAGAAACAATAAGGGACTATATAGATTGGCAGAAAAAAGGAATGAAATATCTAGACCAGATCTTTGAGGAAGACAAGTTGAAAGATTTTAACACAATGGTGTTGGAATTTGGGATCCCCCATACTGATACGTATAAATACCTCCAACTTAGGAATGCATTGCGGACAGTGGTACAGGAGGATAGGTATAGAAGGGAAAAATCAGACAGGTTGGATAAATTCATTACAGTAGGGGAAGGAGTAGGAACAACAGCAAGGAGATATAGGCTTTTGATGGGTGGGAAGAGAAAAAAGATCACAATGCTAGCTCTGGGAAAATGGGAAAAAGATCTTGGATCCCTTACAGAAGAAAATTGGAAAGATGCCCTTAGAAACTATGCTACAATCTCCGATAGGGGCTCTCATAAGATCTCACAATTTTTTATAGTGCATAGATTACATCGATCTCCATGGATGTTGAAAAGAATGGGTGTGAAAGCAACAGATAAGTGTCCAAAATGTGGGGAGGAGAGAGCAGATTTAATACACTGTTTTTGGAGATGTCCCAAGCTCCATAGATATTGGACAGAAATAATGGAAACCATATTCTTGCTCCTGAAAGTCCGGCTGCCCAATGACCCAATAATTGGTATTCTAGGGGCAACTGAACATTTGAAACTAAATAAAAAAACTCGACTGGTCTTGAATAAAGTACTGTTTCAGGCCAGACTGCTCATACTTAGGCAATGGATAAAAGTAGATCTACCGACAGTGGGACAATGGAGAAAAATGGTAGACAATTTAATTAAAGAAGAACGAGTGATGGAGAACTATATAAAAAGGTCAATAAATCTCGACCAAGTGTGGGAAAAGTGGTTACTTTAGTGTTTTTTTTTTTTTTTTTTTCTCTCACGTCCCCATGTGGAGGGGGGGGGGGGTGCAGGATGGGAAACGGGAGAAGATAGGGAAAGAAAAAGGAACTGTACTTATTAATTAGGACTGATGGATCTCTGTTTACCTGATTTTTGTGGATTTGTTCCTTGTGTGAAAATTAAATAAAGACTAATTTAAAACAAAAAAAAAAAAAGAAACCCCCAAAAAAGTGATCCCATTTTAGAAACTACACCCCTCAAGGTATTCAAAACTGATTTTACAAACTGTGTTAACCCTTTAGGTGTTCCACAAGAATTAATAGAAAATAGAGATACAATTTCAAAATTTCACTTTTTTAGCAGATTTTTTAAATTGTAATAATTTATTTCCAGTTACAAAGCAAGGGTTAACAGCCAAACAAAACTCAATATTTATACTCCTGATTCTGTAGTTTACAGAAACATCCCATATGTTGCCGTAAACTGCTGTACAGGCAAACAGCAGGGCACAGAAGGAAAGGAATGCCATACGGTTTTTGGAAGACAGATTTTGCTGGACTAGTTTTTTGACACCATGTCCCATTTGAAGCCCCCCTGATGCACCCCTAAAGAAGAAACTCCAAAAAGTGATCCCATTTTAGAAACTACACCCCTCAAGGTATTCAAAACTGATTTTAGTAACTTTGTTAACCCTTTAGGTGTTCCACAAGAATTAATGGAAAATAGAGATACAATTTCAAAATTTCACTTTTTTGGCAGATTTTCCATTTTAATATTTTTTTTACAGTTACAAAGCAAGGGTTAACAGCCAAACAAAACTCAATATTTATGGCACCGATTCTGTAGTTTACAGAAACACCCCACATGTGGTCATAAACTGCTGTACGGGCACACGGCAAGGCACAGAAGGAAAGGATTGTCATATGGTTTTTGGAAGGCAGATTTTGCTGGACTTGTTTTTTGACACCAGGTCCCATTTGAAAGACCCCCTGATGGAACCCTAGAGTAGAAACTCCCAAAAAGTGATCCCATTTTAGAAACTACGGGATAGGGTGGCAGTTTTGTTTGTAGTAGTTTAGGGTACATATGATTTTTGGTTGCCCTATATTACACTTTTTGTGAGGCAAGGTAACAAGAAATAGCTGTTTTGGCACCGTTTTTATTTTTTGTTATTTACAACATTCATCTGACAGGTTAGATCATGTGGTATTTTTATAGAGCAGGTTGTCTCGGACGTGGTGATATCTAATATCTATACTTTTTTTATTTATGTAAGTTTTACACAATGATTTCATTTTTGAAACAAAAAAAATCATGTTTTAGGGTTTCTATAGTCTGAGAGCAATAGTTTTTTTTAAGTTTTTGGGGCGATTATCTTGGGTAGGGTATGATTTTTGCAGGATAAGATAACGGTTTGATTGGCACTATTTTGGGGTGCGTATGACTTTTTGATCGCTTGCTATTACACTTTTTGTGATGTAAGTGACAAAAAAATGGCTTTTCTTACACTTTTTTTTTTTTTTTTTACGGTGTTCACCTGAGGGGTTAGGTCATGTAATATTTTTATAAAGCAGGCTATTAAGGGCGCGGCAATACCTAATATGTATATTTCTTTTATTTTTGTAAGTTTTACACAATGATTTCATTTTTGAAACAAAAAAATATCATGTTTTAGTGTTTCCATAGTCTGAGAGCCATAGTTTTTTCAGTTTTTGGGCAATTATCTTAGGTAGGGTGTGATTTTTGCGGGATGAGATGACTGTTTGATTGGCAATTTTTCGGGGTGCATAGGACTTTTTGATCGCTTGCCATTACACTTTTTGTGATGTAAGGTGACTAAAAATGCTTTTTTTACACCGTTTCTATTTTAATTTTTTTACGGTGTTCACCTGAGAGGTTAGGTCATGTGATATTTTTATAGATCAGGTAATTACGGACGCGGCGATACCTAATATGTATTCTTTTTTAAATTTACTTAAGTTTTACACAATAACAGCTTTTTTAAAACAAAAAAAATGTTGTTTTAGTGTCTCCATATTCTGAGCCATAGTTTATTTTTTATTTTTTGGGTGATTGTCTTAGGTAGCAGCTCATTTTTTGCGGGATGAGGTGACGGTTAGATTGGTACTATTTTGGTGGGCATACGCCTTTTTGATCGCTTGCTGTTCTACTTTTTGTGATGTAAGATGACCAAAAAATTTAGCACAGTTTTTATTTTTATATTTTTTACGGTGTTCATCTGAGGGGTTTATGTGATATATTTATAGAGCCGGTCAATACGGACGTGGCGATACCTAATATGTAAAAAAAATAATTATATTTTTTACCAATTTTTTTTACTTTATTTGGAGGAAATTACGTTTTTGTTTTAGTTTTTTACTTGAAACTTTAAATTTTTGGGGGAGAATACTTTATTTTTTAAACTTTTTTTCACTTAATTTTTTGTCTTACTTTGGGACTTCAACTTTTGGGGGTCTGATCCCCTTTACAATGCATTCCAATACAGTCATGTGAAAAAATTAGGACACCCTTTGAAAGCATGTGGTTTTTTGTAACATTTTTAATAAAAGGTTATTTCATCTCCGTTTCAACAATACAGAGAGATTAAAGTAATCCGACTAAACAAAGAAAACTGAAGAAAAGTCTTTTCAAGATCTTCTGTAAATGTCATTCTACAAAAATGCCTATTCTAACTGAGGAAAAAGATAGGACACCCTTGCCCCTAATAGCGAGTGTTACCTCCTTTGGCTGAAATAACTGCAGTGAGACGGTTCTTGTAGCCATCTACCAGTCTTCGACATCGGTCTGAGGAAATTTTACCCCACTCCTCAATGCAGAAATTTTTCAGCTGTGAGATGTTTGAGGGGTTTCTTGCACGTACAGCCCTTTTCAAGTCACCCCACAGCATCTCAATGGGATTCAAATCTGGACTTTGACTTGGCCATTCCAGGACTCTCCATTTCTTCTTTTTCAGCCAATCTTTGGTTGATTTACTAGTATGTTTTGGGTCATTGTCATGTTGCATGGTCCAGTTCCGCTTCAGCTTTAATTTTCTAACTGATGGTCTCACATGTTCTTCAAGCACCTTCTGATACACAGTAGAATTCATCGTGGATTCTATGATGGTGAGCTGACCAGGTCCTGCTGCAGCAAAGCAGCCCCAAACCATGACACTTCCACCTCCATGCTTCACAGTTGGTATGAGGTTCTTTTCTTGGAATGCTGTGTTTGGTTTACGCCAAACATGTCCTCTGCTGTTGTGTCCAAATAATTCAATTTTGGACTCATCTGTCCAAAGAACATTATTCCAGAAGTCCTGGTCTTTGTCAACTTTATCTCTGGCAAATGTCAGTCTGGCCTCGATGTTTCTCTTGGAAAGCAAAGGTTTCCTCCTTGCACACCTCCCATGCAAGTTAAACTTGTACAGTCTCTTTCTGATTGTAGAGGCATGTACTTCTACATCAACAGTAGCCAGAGCCTGCTGTAGTTCTCGAGATGACACTTTAGGGTTTTTGGAGACCTCTTTTAGCATCTTGCGGTCTGCTCTTGGGGTGAACTTGCTGGGGCGACCAGTCCTGGGCATGTTGGCAGTTGTTTTGAAAGCCCTCCACTTGTAGACTATCTTCCGGACAGTGGAATGGCTGATTTCAAAATCTTTTGAGATCTTTTTAAATCCCTTCCCAGACTCATAGGCTGCTACAATCTTTTTTCTGAAGTCCTCTGACAGCTCTTTTGCTCTCACCATGGTGCTCACTCTCACTTCAACAGTCAGGAGCACACCAAACTAAATGTCTGAGGTTTAAATAGGGCAAGCCTCATTCAACATGCAGAGTAACGATCTACTAATTATGTGCACCTGGTGTGATATACCTGTGTGAGATCTGAGCCAATTTAAGAGGGAATACATGTGAGGGTGTCCTATCTTTTTCCTCAGTTAGAATAGGCATTTTTGTAGAATGACATTTACAGAAGATCTTGAAAAGACTTTTCTTCAGTTTTCTTTGTTTAGTCGGATTACTTTAATCTCTCTGTATTGTTGAAACGGAGATGAAATAACCTTTTATTAAAAATGTTACAAAAAACCACATGCTTTCAAAGGGTGTCCTAATTTTTTCACATGACTGTACTTCTGTATGAATAATACAGAGTGTGAGATCCAGGGGGCTGGATCTCACAGGCTCGTCACTGGAAGGCAGCTCCGATACCTAAGGAAGGCATTGCGCTGCCTTCCATGCCATCGGGTCCCCCTTACAGCCGCACGGGGACCCGATGGCACCTATGACCACCCACCGCCACTCCCGTAAAAGCCGCAAACCGCAGGTCTAAATTGACCTGCGTTTGCGGCAATCGCCGACATGGGGGGGTCACGGAACCCCCCCCCCCCCCCCCGCGCATTGACCCAAGGTGCCTGCTCAATGATTTGAGCAGGCACCTTGTTCTAATCACCACCCGCCACGCGGCGGTGATCGGAAATACACAGGACTTACAGGTACGCCCTGTGTCCTTAAGTACCAGGACATCAGAGGGTACCTGTACGTTTTCAAGAAATCCAAAGCCCTGTGTCTTTAAGAGGTTAAGCATTTTATGAACTCTCTGAGAGGTATATCTGAGGTCTAACTAATAGATTTACTGCAGATTGCAGTTTGCAATTTGTATGGATTGTATGGCTCAGTATGGTTGCAATTGTATTTGCAATTGAATTTGGCAATTTGAATTTGTACTTTGCAATTGAATTTGGTGGAACTGTAAGTAAACATGTCTGTGAAGGTTCTCATTTATCCAGGTCATTGTATATCTATAAAGAATAAATCAAGGCAACTGGACTTACTGTAGATTTCTTGAAAACGTTTCACTCGTTCTCCCAATGAGCTTTCTCAATTCTGAGTGACTGTACAAGAATTCTCTGGGAAAAAAATATATAACTGAATCAACATCTGGTAATTATACCCAGCATGGGGTCAGAGGTCATTATACCCAGCATGGGGTCAAAGGTGTTGATTCCATTATCCTAATTGGAGTCAGTAGGTGATAATGACCTCCCAGAAAAAGGTGTCAAGACAGCATTGTATGTGACAGACAAAAGATGTCTAACCCTCCGCCTCTATTCAAGCTTGGCTTCTCCAGTTTTACGTAGATGGCCTCCTTCACACCTCGTTTGTACCAATCGGCCTCCTTATCCAAAACACGTACTTGACTGTCTTCAAAGGTGTGACCTGTTTCTTTTAGATGTAAGTACACGGCTGAATCTTGAGGTTGAAATGAATCAGAGGTTGATTCATTTACATATTTATTCCCAGAGAATTCTTGTATAGTCATTTAGAATTGAGAAAGCTCGTTGGAAGAACGAGTGAAACGTTTTCAAGAAATCTACAGTAGGTCCAGTTGCCTTGATTTATTCTTTACAGATGTAAGTAAACACATACTGTATATATCTAGTTCAGTATACAGTTCTAAACACAATACTAACAATATGAACATTATATAACTGTTTTAAATACCTTTTGGCCTCTTGTTCCCAAAAAACTCAACTCTCAGTGGAGTGAATGTCTCTTCAGCTCCTGTCTCTGGTGAATAATGATTCTAGCAGCAGGAGCTGGGGGAATTCCCAGACAGGCTGTGTTTGAGGCTGGCTGTGATTGGTGAAAACTCTTGCTGTGTGAGAAGCTGGCTGTGATTGGTCTAGACTTCTTCCCAGCAACAACAGATTAACACTATGCTTTCTGTTGTTTTTGCTGTGTCACTGAGCTTACCTTACACTATAAAATGAATCTTAAAGGCATATTATCTTTTCTGCTTTTGTGAACACAAAATATACCAGTTATATGACATCCAAAACATAATGTCACAGTAAATAACTGTAGTAAGGAACTGTATTTAGGGTATTGGCAGGTCTGGCTATATACACATATAAGCTATACTAGCAACCTAGGACAGGTCTTAGCTGGCCAGCTACACTGCCACCAAAATTACCTATAATTCTATGTTCTTAGTGGTAGGAACATGAAATTGAGGAATTTTCCATCAGGTTCTCAATTTCCAAGTGTCTTATCACTCTCAAGTAGAACAACTAACTTCTGTATAGGACGTTCCAACCTGAGTGGAGTAGTAAGACGTTTTTTGTGGTGATGGGTTTACACGACCTGCCGATAAATCTGCCATTCTTTGTTTTTCTGTAGGTCTACGTGCCTTTCTGCAGACTACACATTTACTTATATACTTTGCTATAACTTTGCTTCCATTCACAATCCAGTAACCACCTTCTCTTAAACAGCTTTGGGTAAAGCTTCTTCCTTGATGCAAGGATTTGTGGTGGTAGTGATCAATAATCAATCTTGTGAAGGTAGAGTTTTTGGGTAGAATTGCTGGATACTTCACTCTGCTAGGTAACCCTCCCACCTTCAGTATACCATCCTGCAGAACAAGATTAAACTTGTACAATGGGTGGTTGTTTGGAAGCCTTTTAGGTTCTTGACTAAGTCTCTTCAACTCTTCACTGTAGAATCTCTGTTGAATGAGTCTTATTGGCTGTTTCTTCAGCTTTCATTCTTTCTTCTACATTCAACAATTCCTTTTGTTTATGATTCCCTTTCCCAAATGTTGAATTCGAGCTACTGCGATTATGACTGTATTCCATTTTTAACATCTGGCTAGTCTTTCAAGTATGTAATCTTGACACTTGGCAGCTGTGCTCAATGTTTGTACAACTTTTACTTCTGGATTACCCATAGACAATTCTGTGTAACCTTTACTGGGCGTGATTTCCTTTTCCCAAAGGAACTTTGGACCGGTAAACCAGTTAGAATTTTTTTTATTCTGTTACATTCAGGCCTCTTGAAGCATGATCCGCTGGGTTATGCTTTGTGTCAATGTGATGCCAATGTTCCGTATTTGTTATTTCCCGAATTTTCTCAACTCTGTTGGCGACAAAGATATGGAATCTTCGAGCTTCGTTGTTTATGTATTGTATCCTAGGAAAACTTGTGTGTCTGTCCAAAAATATTCTTAATCTATTTTCAATTCCAATTCTTCTCTTAGAAACTTGCTTACTGATGCTGAAACTACGGCTGCTGTAAGTTCAAGTCTTGGTATTGTCTGAATACTGGTAGGTGCAACTCTGGCCTTCCCCATAACCAGGGCACAGTGTATCTTTTCTTCTCCTATTACTCTGTTGTAGGCACACTGACCATAACCATAACTACTGGCATCTGAAAAATGATGTTCTATTTTCTTGTACTTTCCGAAATCATGAGGTACAAAATATCTGGGTATCCGAACTCTCAAGTTTTGCAAGTTTCTTATCCAACTCTCCCACCTTGGCCTCAAATTTTCAGGTATGGGCTCATCCCATCCCAACTTCTGTCTGCATAATTCTTGTAGTATTTATTTTGCTCTGAGGATTACTGGGGGCAAGAATCCCAATGGATCAAATATAGAGGCCACTGCGGAAAGAATGGCTCGTCTAGTTGCAACTTTCTCCTCAATAGATATTTCAATGAAGAACTTGTCATTTTTCATTGTTGCTGCATGTTCAGAGTCACTGATGGATTCCAGTAGCTCTTTGTTGTTTGAGATAAATTTGTGAAGGCGCAGGTTTCCTCTTGCGCATAACTCTTGGCTTTCTTTCACTAGTTTGATTGCAGATTCTGTGGACTCTAGACTTATGAGACCATCATCTACATAGAAGTTTTTCTTCAGAAAATTTGCAGCTGATGGGCAATCATTTTCATTCTGATTGGCCAGGTACTTTATACCATAATTGGCGCAACCTAGAGATGATGCTGCTCCAAACAAGTGTACTTTCATTCTGTATTCTGCTGGCTCTGTATCTGTATCTCCGTCATCCATAGAAACCTCAGGAAGTCTCTATCTTCATTTTTCACATGAAACTGGTGGCACATCTTTTCAACATTACACATGACCGCTACGGGATACTTTCTGAATCTACAGAGTACTCCAGGCAGAGCGTTTGTAAGATCTTGTCCTTTCAGTAGATGATCATTCAATGCAACACCATTGTACTTTGCTGAGCAATCAAATACTACTCTAATCTTATCTGGTTTATTTGAGTGGTAAACACCTTTATGTGGGATGGTACCACACTTCTCCTTCTTTAGGTTGGTTATTAACTTTCTCTGCATGTCCTTCTTTGAGGATGCCTTCCATGAATTTCAAATAATCATTCTTCAGTTTAGGATCTCTTACCATCCTTTTCTTCAAACATTTCAATCTTGCTAGGGCAAGATTTCTGTTATTTGGCAGACGAGGTTGTTCTCTAAAAGGTAAGGGCCTTTCAAGATGACCTTGTTGATTCTGCTGAATACTTTCTTCTAGAGTGTGTACAAACTTTATGTCTTCTTGGGATACACTCTTTTCTTTAGAACCTATGTCTGCAAAGTCGGATTCAATGATCTTGATTACTTTTGCTGGACTTACAGTTGGTAACTCTTGGACAGATATTCGATGACACAGTCCTGTCACCTGTCTTGAGTTTGCAATCTGCTGTTTCCTCCAACAACACCCCATCCTAGATCAGTTTGAACAGCGTAGAGTTCACCCTTTCCTTCTGTGATTACCTTTTGGTGGTACCAAGGCTTCGGGACAATCGTAGCCTATCAACAGTCCAACAACAAACTCCTTCAGCGGGGACATTTCAGGAGATATGACAGATAGGTGCTCCCATTTACTGGCTGTTTCATCTAGATGCTATCTCGATCTAGAGGTATATCGTCTTTTGTATAAGCTGGAGGTAGATCCAATGTGCAGTTTGAATGAAGTTCTCTAACTCTCAATCCTTTGACCCTTTGACTGTTCACTAATGTGTCTCTCCCCATGATTATGGTGAGTTTGAGCGTCACTGGTTCTGTAGCCACTTGTAATTTCTTGTAGATTTCTTGATCAATGAAGGTGACGTCACTCTGGGCATCCAGTAGCGCATAGGAATATACCTTCTTGTTCCTCCTTTTAGGATTTGAAATGCACACTTGTACAACAATTGTTTTCTCCTTCCCTCACTCTGAAAGAGAATACCGATACTTTCTTTTCTTCCTCAGTATCTTTAGGTATTGAGGATTTATCCTTTTTTGGACGTTCTTCATGTAGTGGTGTAGGATGGCGTCCTTTGCAAATGCTGCATGTGGCCTTTTTCTTACACTCCTTAGTAAAATGGCCTTTTCTTAGGCATCCAAAACACAGTTAGTTATCCAGCAAAAATGTGTTCTTTTCTTCTGGGGACTTCGCCTTCAATTGTTGGCACTTATGTATGGAGTGGTTCTCTCCATAGAACATACACTTGAAGGTAGTCTGAAGATTTGTTTTTTCTGTCTTTCTACTGATCCCAGTAGTGACTTTGAACTTGCTCTCATAGGTATCTGGACCTTTAGCTGCTGTGTTGGTTGCAAAGTTAGTTGCTCTTGTACGTCTGATCTCTCTTGCAGGCCTTTCTTCTAAGGATTTTCAGAAGTAAGAGGATGTTACTGGATTACATGCTATCCGTGCTTCCTTATTGACGAACTCAGAGAACTCTTTAAAACTTGGGAAGTTCTTGCCGATATCTAACTGTTCAGTCACATAGCGATTCCATCTAGAAGCCACTTCTTCAGGTAGCTTAGCATCCTGTGGTTTTCTAGATAGTTGTTCAGCACTTCCAGTCCTTGAATGTGTGGGATGGCATTGCTGCATGCTTGCAGGAAGTCACCATACTCTTAGAGTCTGAAGTGTTCTTTAGGACCTATTTTAGGCCAGTTATTCAATTTATCTCTAAAAGCTCTTTGTACTAAGAACGGATGACCATATCTTGCATTTAATTTTTCCCAAGCTTGCTTGTAGACTTCTTCGTCTTTTCTATAGAAGTTACCTTCAAGAACTTTCTTTGCTTCCCCACCAACATATTTCTAAACGTAGAATAACTTGTCGATTGGACTGAAGCAATGATGCTCAATGATCATTTCAAAACTTGTCTTCCACTCTATGAACTTAATTACGTCTCCTGAAAATACAGTAGGTTCTGGCACGGGAAGTCTAGCAAGGACTGTTCTCTGTTGTCCTGTTGGAACAATGGTTGTAAAACTCTCCTGAGCATTGCTGTGACATATAATAATAGAAACATCCAGTTCTATTTTCTCACTTAGTTCTTAATTAGGTGAGTCCTTTTCTTCATCTTTTCGGGTAGAGATAGAGGGTAAATTTACACACCTTTTTCCTAACACTGGACTAGGCCTCTCTTTGTCTTTCGGAGCAGAGATGGAAGTATAATAACTTATTTCTTCACTACATTCTGGAGATTTCTTTCCATTCTCCTGGGCATATTAAGGAAAGTAGGAGTCTGTTTCTTCAATAAGTACAGATTTGAACCTATGACTACTCTGACTCATATCCTCCTCATGTACTCTGAGTCTGTCTTCTATGATCTTAACTTCTTTCTGCCTTTCAAGACTTTTCATCTGTTGGCGCTGTGCCTCGATTTCAGCTTCCATCTGATGGCGTTGTGCTGACTTGCGATCTGTTGGCTTGGATACGCTGCTGCAGGCTTTGGGCCTAGTGGCGGGAAACTTGCTGGCTGCAGTACGTGGTCTCTCCGTTGATAGCGGTGCAGGCACTCTAGCTCTTTAATTTGGCCTCCCACGATGTGTCTCTTCTCTCTCTATGGATCGCAGGAGGGTTTGCGCTTTTTCTCTGACTATTTTGCCTTTGCCGTTCTGCCACTTTAAGAGTCGGCTGCAGTTTGACTAATGCACACGTTCTATGGCCTTTATGGTAGTTCTGCTGAGATGTCTTTGCTTGCTCACTCAGGGAACAGTTGCTGAGCGGCAGTATATGCTGGCGCTCCGCTTCTCTAATGCGCCCTTTACTGTGCAAGTTGAGGAGAGCTATCACTTCGCCCTCTTAGGGCTATAGTTCCACTGTGGCAGGCGCAGCACTATGAAGTGCCTTTTGCGCTGTGGCATTAGAAGAATTTTGGTATCTCTGACTTTTAGTCTAACCAGACTGTCTATTACTCTATAATTCCACTAGCGTCGTTCTATGGAAACAGTAGGTTTAAAAAGCACACCAAATGCTTTAAATAACTTTTTTATTAACTTCAACTTTTCTTCATATATAACACTGCCGCCTCCGCAGCAGATAGTCAATGTACATAACACGTATTGAAAAGATATCACAAAATGGCGGTATGATTAAGATGGTGGTTCAACTGTTCAATCTTGTCATTCAACATAAAATGGTGGATATATTTCTCTCTTGAGTATCTGTACTCTCACTTTAAGTTATTTAAGCACTTTATGATCTCTCTGAGAGGTATATCTGAGGTCTATATAATAGTTCTACTGCAGATTGCAGTTTGCTTTTGCAATTTGTATGGATTGTATGATTGTATGGCTCAGTATGGTTGCAATTGTATTTGCAATTGAATTTGGCAATTTGAATTTGTACTTTGCAATTGAATTTGGTGGAACTGAAAGTAAACACATATATATATATATACAGTACAGACCAAAAGTTTGGACACACCTTCTCATTCAAAGAGTTTTCTTTATTTTCATGACTATGAAAATTGTAGATTCACATTGAAGGCATCAAAACTATGAATTAACACATGTGGAATTATATACATAATAAAAAAGTGGGAAACAACTGAAAATATGTCATATTCTAGGTTCTTCAAAGTAGCCACCTTTTGCTTTGATTACTGCTTTGCACACTCTTGGCATTCTCTTGATGAGCTTCAAGAGGTAGTCACCTGAAATGGTTTTCACTTCACAGGTGTGCCCTGTCAGGTTTAATAAGTGGGATTTCTTGCCTTATAAATGGGGTTGGGACCATCAGTTGCGTTGTGGAGAAGTCAGGTGGATACACAGCTGATAGTCCTACTGAATAGACTGTTAGAATTTGTATTATGGCAAGAAAAAAGCAGCTAAGTATAGAAAAACGAGTGGCCATCATTACTTTAAGAAATGAAGGTCAGTCAGTCTGAAAAATTGGGAAAACTTTGAAAGTGTCCCCCAAGTGCAGTCACAAAAACCACCAAGCGCTACAAAGAAACTGGATCACATGCGTACCAGAGATGCTTAGCACTTGTTGGCCCTTTTGCCTTCACTCTGCGGTCCAGCTCACCCCAAACCATCTCGATTGGGTTCAGGTCCTGTGTCTGTGGAGGCCAGGTCATCTGGCGCAGCACCCCATCACTCTCCTTCATGGTCAAATAGCCCTTACACAGCCTGGAGGTGTGTTTGGGGTCATTGTCCTGTTGAAAAATAAATGATGGTCCAACTAAACGCAAACCGGATGGAATAGCATGCCGCTGCAAGATGCTGTGGTAGCCATGCTGGTTCAGTATGCCTTCAATTTTGAATAAATCCCCAACAGTGTCACGAGCAAAGCACCCCCACACCATCACACCTCCTCCTCCACGCTTCACGGTGGGAACCAGGCATGTAGAGGCCATCTGTTCACCTTTTCTGCATCGCACAAATACACGTTGGTTGGAACCAAAGATCTCAAATTTGGACTCATCAGACCAAAGCACAGATTTCCACTGGTCTAGTGTCCATTCCTTGTGTTCTTTAGCCCAAACAAATCTCTTCTGCTTGTTGCCTGTCCTTAGCAGTGGTTTCCTAGCAGATATTCTACCATGAAGGCCTGATTCACACAGTCTCCTCTTAACAGTTGTTCTAGAGATGTGTCTGCTGCTAGAACTCTGTGTGGCATTGACCTGGTCTCTAATCTGAGCTGCTGTTAACCTGCGATTTCTGAGGCTGGTGACTCGGATGAACTTATCCTCCGCAGCAGAGGTGACTCTTGGTCTTCCTTTCCTGGGGCGGTCCGCATGTGAGCCAGTTTCTTTGTAGCGCTTGATGGTTTTTGTGACTGCACTTGGGGACACTTTCAAAGTTTTCCCAATTTTTCGGACTGACTGACCTTCATTTCTTAAAGTAATGATGGCCACTCGTTTTTCTTTACTTAGCTGCTTTTTTCTTGCCATAATACAAATTCTAACAGTCTATTCAGTAGGACTATCTTCTGTGTATCCACCTGACCTCTTCACAACGCAACTGATGGTCCCAACCCCATTTATAAGGCAAGAAATCCCACTTATTAAACCTGACAGGGCACACCTGTGAAGTGAAAACCATTTCAGGTGACTACCTCTTGAAGCTCATCAAGAGAATGCCAAGAGTGTGCAAAGCAGTAATCAAAGCAATAGGTGGCTACTTTGAAGAACCTAGAATATGACATATTTTTAGTTGTTTCACACTTTTTTGTTATGTGTACAATTCCACATGTGTTAATTCATAGTGTTGATGCCTTCAGTGTGAATCTACAATTTTCATAGTCATGAAAATAAAGAAAACTCTTTGAATGAGAAGGTGTGTCCAAACTTTTGGTCTGTACTGTGTGTATATATATATATATATATATATATATATAGTTCAGTATACAGTTCTAAACACAATACTAACAATATGAACATTATATAACTGTTTTAAATACCTATATTGGCCTCTTATTCCCATAAAACTCAGCTCTCAGGGGGGTGAATGTCTCTTCAGCTCCTGTCTCTGGTGAATAATGATTCTAGCAGCAGAAGCTGGGGAATTCCCAGACAGGCTGTGTGTGAGGCTGGCTGTGATTGGTGAAAACTCTTGCTGTGTGAAAAGCTGGCTGTGATTGGTCTAGACTTCTGCCCAGCAACAACAGATTAACACTATGCTTTCTGTTGTTTTTGCTGTGTCACTGAGCTTACCTTACACTATAAAATGAATCTTAAAGGAATATTATCTTTTCTGCTTCTGTGAACACAAAATATAACAGTTATATGACATCCAAAACATCATTTCACAGTAAATAACTCTGCTTTTGTCTTTAACACATAAACATAGGAACTGTATTTAGGGTATTGGCAGGTCTGTCTATATACACATATAAACTATACTAGCAACCTAGGACAGGTCTTAGCTGGGCAGCTACAGGTACTGCCTTTTTGGCAAAAAAATGACAGCTTGGGACTCTCCACCTCGGCTCGGCACAAGCCATCAGTTCTCTGAAAGGTGCAGAGTCCACCACTTGGAAACGGAGTGACTGCAGCACCAGCAAATTCGATAGGACCACTTTCAGCTATTCTGCCGCTGGATGAGTGCGTGTATACTGTTGTCTCTTGGCAATCGCTTTGTTGATCGATTGCTGATGGAATGACTGATGAGCAGTAGGAGCAGGAGCATCAGGACCAGCAGATGATGGGAAGGACAGACCGCTCCCTTCGGCTGAGGTGGTGGAGCCTTGACTGCCTGAAACCTGGTGAGTGCCACTGGGTGATGCAGCTGTTGCTGCGGCAGGCTGGACTACCATATCAGAGCCATGGTTCTCCGGGGCACTTTATGGTGATGTTGCATATGTTGATGCAGGGCTGTGGTACCAACATTGACACCCTCGCCACGCTTAACCTTCTGCCCATAGATTCCACATATGGCTATGTTCACCACCTCCGGCGGCTTAACAAAAAACGGCCACACTGCCGAGTAGGTGATTTTTCCCCTAACACTATGCACTGACTGACTGCTACTGCCTCTGCCTCCGTGAACCCATGCACCGCTACTTCCCGGGCTGGTAGGCTCCTGTGAACCGGTTGGTCTACCCTGGGCAAGTTTGGTTCCCGACCTCCCACTGCTGCCAGCCTGCTGACTCCCGGCCATGCTAGCAACTTGCTGGCTCTGCTGCTACCTCACGGGCAAGCTGCCACCCTCTTCTCCTGATGATGATGAAGCCCCTTCGTCACCCGGCTCCCAAGTGCGATCAGCTACATCATCATCATCATCATCATCATAATTAAGTACTGTCTGCACGTTACTGATGTCCTCCTCAACGGTCTCTGAGTCAGGACTGCTCTCAACACCAGATTTTTAGGCTCCTTTCACACGAGCAAGTTTTCTGTGCGGATGCAATGCGTTACTTAAACGCATTGCACCCGCACTGAATCCGGACCCATTTATTTTAATGGGGCTGTATACATGAGCGTTGTTTCTCACACATCAGTTCTGCATTGCGTGAAAGTCGCAGCATGTTCTATATTCTGCTTTTCTTCTGCAACACAGGCCCCATAGAAGTGAATAGGCTGTGTGAAAAACGCATTGCATCCGGATGCACTGCATTGTGTTGCATTTTTAATGCAAGTAACTTAGCAACACTCAAGAGCTATGAGACAGGAAGTAGGAGTTTCTCAGCATCTGGCTTGAGGCAGACCATGAGGGAGAATTTTGCTGCAGCATTTTACATCCCGTGCAGAGCCAAATTCAACTATTCCAAAGACACTACGGGCAATGGAGGTGGAGAGGCTCATTGTCCTCGTGCAGGACAGGCCCTGCCTCTGGGATCTACATTTTAGGGAGTACCAGGACCGCTATAAAAAAGATGCGGCCTTGGTGGCGATAACCCAGGATCTATTTGCCACCATCTTGGAGAAAATCCAAGGCCAAAGTCGCAAGATTTTGAGTAAGTAGACAATTCATACATGTTTGATCCTTGCTGTCCTCCCTAGTATATAGGCCATGTCATATGTTATCCTCCCTAGTCTATAGGCCATGTCATATGTTATCCTCTGTAGAATTGCATATTTGCCTACATTTTCCTTTCTTGTCTTTTTATTACAAGTTCAAGAGGTCAAGAATCGTTGGCAGAGCTGTAGGGACCAATTTCGAAAAGAAATGAAGCAGCATGGGTGGAGTGGTTCCCGCCCCCCCCCCCCCCCCAAAAAAAGGCCCTATATATTCAAAGAACAGCTGATGTTCCTCCGTGACGTCATGGAGCTGCATCTGTAAGTGTATTCTACACACTGACCACTACATGTTTAGCAATACACACTGTATGTAGACTGTGTAGGTACTGTGATTGATAAGAATAGTTACATTTGAAATGTCGTAGGTTGGCGATAGCAACCATCCCAGTTACTCTTTTCATGAGCAAAAGTAGGTGAACAACATGACAAGTGGATTATGAATTGTTGCTATCTGCAGCTATGCCACTTCTAATTTACCCAATGTTGATAAATGACCTCACATGTAATATGTAGTTTAGTTCATGTAGTACTATGTGATAAATGGATTTTGCTGATGATAGTAAGATGTGACATTAATATTTTGAATCCTAAAATAGTGTTCATATAGTAAGTTTGCCAGGACCCAGCACCTCAACATTCAGGCCTCCAGCTGCGTCAGGAGGCGATCCCCCCCCCCCCCCTGCCTCTACCCATCCGGCCCAAAGGATGGGCGATTTATCCTGCCGAAGGACCCATTAATGCTCAGGTTTTAGATTACTTATCTAGAGCCCGGCAGGAGTGTAAGATGCAGAAACAGCCACTGTTTCTTAAATGCTGTTTCTGAAACTGTCATTTGGCATTTTGGGCACTAGAGGCCACTTGCAGCTACAGCCAGCACACTCTGGGATTTGAATATGCAAAACAGATGATGACTGATGCTGATGACTCATGCTGGTGTGGGTGCCAGAGAGAGAAAGAGAGCAGGAAATGGTGACATGAGCAGACATGTTTGTGCAGAGGCTGGAAGATAGGATCCAGTGCCATCCTCGGGTCTGTGAGACTTGGAGCGGTCAAAGTCACTATCAGAAGTGACTGATGCCTATCAGCAATCCTGATGTTGTGCAAGGAAGAAAGGATTAGTTCCCGGAAGGCTAGTAGGTCCCTGGAACATGGTTACAGACCCTATGAGGCCTCATGGTGGAAGGACTTGCGAGTTGGTGTAAGTCGCCATCGGATAAGGACCAGGTCAGGGTCAGCGATCCAGAAGGATTCCCAGAGAGAGAAAAAGAGAGGACCGGGTCCCAGAAGGCTGGAAGAGCCGTGGAAAGGTTGGAGTTTACTATAAGAGGTGGTGTTGCTCAGCTTGGAGAAGAAGCAGTCCGCCATTTTGTGAGTTGCATGAGAGAACTGTGTGGATACGGATTCTGTTCGCAGGAATAAATATCGGCGTCAGGAAGCTGATCGGAACAGAGGGTCAGAGTTACAGGTTCTGCAGGGTCACATGTTGTGGCAGGGACTTGCTGTCGGTTTGGAGCAACCAGTGAATACAGGACATACCCAGGTCAGTGACTCAGCAGCACGGTTATTGACTTGTAGGCTCTGCCATGTGCGCCATCAGTCAGGTCCGTTACCCTGCGGCACAGTATCAACTTGCGGGCTCTGCTGTGTTTGCCGCCTTTGGTAAGGTTGTTCAGTTGGGCTGGTGCTGTGACCCTGAGTCTGGAGAATCTGGTATTTTGGACATTACAAGGCTACTCCAGCATCTAGGCTGAGAGTATTGAGGGCACGTGAAACAGTGTCGTTTGGGGGTTAAGGGAAGGGAGTGTAACCTTGTGGTATTCACTGCATTTTGAATTGTAAGTGATATACTCTCTGTAACTACTGTTTTTATTACTGTTAATACTACTGTTCAGTAAAGTTACTGTTTTTGCATCAAGAGCTGGTGTCCGTGTCGCTTTCCTTATTCCATGACTTCGCTGTATCCTGGGGGTCCCTCCCCGGTTCACGGTCTTACAGGAGGATCATCACGATATGTTTGCCCATAGTCTGGCCCATTATATGCGCCAGCTGCCTCCAGATTGAGTGTTGACAACAAGATCATCTCTCAAAATCGTTCTGGAGGCAGCCACTCCCCCCCACGACCCTACAGAAATGTTTTCTGCCCTGGAAAATTGGCGCCTCCGTGGGCACATGTTTGGCCCCCGCCCAATGCCAAATATCCAACCCTCACAGGGTCCCCAAAAATGTCATCCTCCCATGGATCAGTATGGCCCACCCATGCACCCATATGTGCCCCAGTATCAGGGGGAAGTGTCATATGGCCAGCATGTTCCCTCCTCTTCCCAAGCTGGGCCATCCCAGTACACTGACTCCCCCTCCCAACAGGGCCAAACAAGCTACCCTGGGCCTCAGTATCAGGTTCCCCCTTGCCATCTGGGAGTTATGTTAATTTATAAAACTTTTATGTTCTACTTATTTTATTGTATTTTATTAACAGGAAAAAGAACTACAGTTGAGTTGACTATTTGATATGTTAATAAACATAGTTTTATTTTCAATATTTTTATTGTTAGTTCCCTTTATTATATACAGTGCATAATGATCTTTATGTCGCACCAACACATACACGACATTAATAATTGTACACTTGTAGTAAACATTAATATGAACCCAATCCAATTACTAATTAAACTTTTTACCTCTATCGCTTACACACCTTAATATTAGTGTAGTTTTCACCAATATGCCAAAAATTTAAAACTGTATTTTAAATAAATACCTTTATGATACATACAGTATATACTGTACATTACATGTTAGAAATAATATAATGTCCTATAAGCACACTATAGTCCAAACATTACAGTTGAAGTGTAAACGTCATGACACTTGACACTTGATTTTTTTTATTATATGAGAATGAGGCCAAATAAAACTTTATTAATGATGATGGGAAAACATGCATACATTTTAGGATACATTTTCCACTTGTAATGAATGAGGTATTAGTACATACAGTATTTCACATACCATCATACCATGTTGAAAAAAAATATATATAAGCAAAATACGTAAGCTTGCAACGCAAGTCAAGGGTTTATTATCTTGCGAGTCCCTAACAAAAAATTAAGAAAACTACCTAAAAAATAACCATCCAGGTTACAAAAAAAACTGGCAAACACGCCCCCATCCTGCTCCTAGAGGCTAATTAGCATATTATAAAAGTTAGATTTCTGGCGTAACGGGGGCATAGATAAAAGTAGGAATAGTTAGGTTTAGCTGACATTAGCACATCGCTAATGTCAGCTAGCTTAATAGGGTTAAATCTGGTGATAGAATCCCTTTAAAGAAAGGAATAGCATTTAGCTAAATCAACTTCAACTGTCACCGCCAGTTCTGTGAGAAGGTCTGGCAGACGTCCTTCTCTACCTCTTGCATGATGTTCTTTGTTTTGGTTTCACTTTGTCATCTCCTTTCCTTCTCCCAGGTGTCACCTATTTAGACTAATTGTCTCCTTTTATATTCTCTCCCATACTGCCTCACTTTGCGGTTTATACTACTTCCTGGATGAAATGTTCACTGCTGGAGGCTGCTGCTGCTGTTTACTCAGATAAGTCTCTTCATGTATTGTGTTTCCTTGCTGGCTTGATTCTAGGTGACCCTGACTCCGTTCGTATTAAGTGCAGGGAGCTGGTGGTCGTGTCCCCTCACTATTATAGGGTTTTCAGGTGTCACACAGTCTAGGTACGTGGGCATGCAATCGTCTACCATTGAGACCATTGCAGGGGCATAGCAGTCAGGGTGAGCTCTTAGGGTTTGATAGGGCTCACCTATATGCTCCTTAGTTTTGGATCAAGCCAGTCAGGACGTTTATTCATAAGTTCCAGCTATCTGCAACATCATCCATGACATCAACACCATTACCATATACTCACAGGTGACATATCAGCATCATTACAGCGGGATTAGAATAATTTACCCCCGCGGTAATTGAATCTGGTGTGACTAATCAATGACTTGGTATTTCAACAAGTTACTTTAGACAAAGTGGCTGGCCCAAAAGCACACACAATTAATGAATAAAAATGAACTATATACAATACATGTTGACTACTATGAAGTACTTAGACATAAAACAGGTAAAGTTATGAAGACACAGGCCATATAAAATACAGCTATGTATTGGCAAACAGTGGGTCATTCATGTCTGAGTCTGATAACATATAGTCTTACTGTAAAGTAATAATGAGACGTTCTTCAGGTGACACACTCCGCCGCATGTTGGTGTCCTGGAAAGTCAAGGCAGACCTCAACTCCACCAACAGCCGATCAAATGTAGCCTCCGACATGCGGCAAAAATTGAAGAACTTCAGAGGGTGCACACGGAGGTGAGAGTACAAGCCAACAAATTGACCTTTGCTGGCCCGCTGTAAAATGATAGGATGCACCCACATCCGCTTCCTCCGCGGTTCATCCTCTATCATTTCTGGACGCTCTCAAAAACAGCAAAAGACCAGCCAGTGCAAGAAGACATGGTCAGTGGACGATACTGGTGAAAGTGGACATCCTGCAAAGGAAAATCCAATCACCAAACACACGCCAAACGGCCCAAACTCCCCAAACAAATGGAGCTGTACAAAAAACCAAGGCACGCTGGGGGTATTTATATGTGTTTGCAGTAACAGGTGAATGTAGAGGATGGATCAGTTTTTTTTCACGTGCGTGAAAAACGCATGCACCTAAACGCAATAAAGCAACGCAATCGCATGCAAAACTAACAGCACTCCCAAGCAAAATCGCACAATTTTTCTTGAATGCACCCGCAACGCATCTGGACCAAATTTTTGACGCCCGTGTGAAAGAGGCCTTACTTTTCCCACTAATACACGCCACAAAAGGCTTTAGAACATATAACTGCACTGTTGAACGGCAAATATATTTTTCTTTTACCACTAATACACGGAAAAAAGGGCTGTCATTTTCTCACTTCACCACACAACGGCTAAAAAGTCCTTTGTTTCCGACTTCCGATACAAGCCAAAAAATGCTTTAGAACATATAACTGCACCGCACAAGGGCAAATAAGAAGTATAAATATTTCCTTGTAATAACCCCTGTTAATGGCTGTATCACACAGCACTTGCACCCCAATAACAAGAACGGTTTGCAGGAATTACAGAGCTGTATAATGGCAATTTGGATCCCCAGTCAGTGCAGCAAGGTGTAATAGGACCAGCAAATTTACTGGAGTTTTTTGCTTTTTTTAATACAATTGATGAGGATATAAAATTTACAGGTGCACTACTCGGCAAAGGAGATTCAGTGACACAGGGCGCCAAAGGCGCTCTCGGTCTCCCATCATCCGCAGACCTGCTGTTTAGCTTCGGGAGCGAGGATCTGTGTTTGGCCTCGTTCCCAGGGCGGCTTTGCTAGCTGGGTGGCTCCCTGCTCCTAGGTCTGCCTTGAGCGCCGAGCTGATCACTCGGTGCTCGACTTGTCTGTCTGTCGGTCATGTGACGCTGGCCACGTCACATGACCCTCAGACCCCACTATAAATACAGACAGCCTGCTGGCCACAGGTTGCCTGTTAATTCTAGGTTCCTGGCTATTTGTTGGACTACTGAATACTACCTGATCCTGTTCCCTGAACGATCCTTTGCCTGCTCCTCCTGTACTGCGCATCCCTCCTGGTATTGTGATCCTCGGCTCCCACCTGACTACTCTTTGCGGACTCCTCTGGTACTTCTCTACTCTCCTGGTATTTGACCCTGGCTTCTCCTGACCATTCTTTGCTTAACCCTTTGTACTGCGTAGCTCTCTTGGTTCTGACCCGGTCCGTTAACATTCCGTTATTTGTCTTGTCTGTCTTCCCAGCACGTATCCTAAGTTAGGGACTGCCGTCTAGTTGTCCCCTGCCACTAGGACTTGCGAGGCAAGTAGGCAGGGCCAGGGGTGAGGGTGGAGCGCAGTGGTCACTATCCTCCCCCCTGTGTGTGTGTACGTGACCGTCACATTCAGTTTCTGGATACAAGTATCATTCCAAGAGACAATCAGGGTAGAGACAAATGTATATGTTAAACGTACTGATAGGAATACTTTACTTCATTTTGATAGCTGCTCACCCTAGCACTTTACTAAGTTAGGCAATTCCTTAGAGCCAAACGTATAATGACCAACCAAGAGCAATTAAATCACACATGAATGAAAATAAAGGAATCCTTTAGAGAATGTGGAATACCCAAATACTATTCTCAATACACATTTGGTTAGGGTAGGAGAGCACAATAGAGAACAGCTATTTGAACATAAAATACATAACAAAAAGAATAATAATAGAATCCCATTAGTGACTACCTAAACTGAAAACAATTACAAAGTGAGAAGTATCATAAATAAACACTGGTCCATTCTGAAATGTGGAATGGATACAGTTGAGGAATTGAAGTCCTTTTCTCTAATGTCGTATAAAAGACCAAAAAACTTGAGGGATAAACTGGTTCACGCAGATATAGGCCCACAAAAGAAAACTGGCCAAAGTTCCTTATGTCCGCCTGAGATGGGATGTTATGCTTGTTTAAACTGCATTAATTGCACATATAGTTAAACAGGGGTAACATTTTTTTCTCACCCTGTGACTCAGAAAAAACATTAAATTAATTTTTACTTAACGTGTGATTCGTCATAAGTGATTTATGTGCTGTGGTGCCCGTGCCAACTATTATATGTGGGTCAAACCATTATAGTGTCACCGCCAGACATCTGAGAAGCTCTGACAGACGTTCTTCAGAACCTCCTGCTTGAGGTTCTTTTGTTTTGCTTTCGTTTTGTCATCTCGTTTCCCTCTCTCAGCTGTTATCTAGTTGCACTGATTGCATCCCTTTAAATCCCTTCCCATACTGCATCACTTTGCGGTTTATACAACTTCCTGGAGTGTGTACATGCTGGATGCTACATCTGATCCTTCTACAGATAAGTCTGTTCATTGATTTGTGTTTTCCTGTTTGCTTGATCCTAGGTGACCCTGACTCCCTCCGTATTAAGTGTAGGGAGCCGGTGGTCGTGTCCCCTCACTATTATAGGGTGTTCAGGTGTTACACAGTCGAGGAATGAGGATATGCGATCATCTACCATTGAGATATTTGCACATGGGCTGAGCAGTTCAGGGAGAGTTTCAGGGCTTAAATAGGGGTCACCCTTTTGTTCCTTAGTTTCGGATCAAGCCAGTCGGATCCTTATTTGTAACTTCTTGTTTTCTGTTACACCATCCGTGACATATAGACTTTAAAACACACTTTAATCAGCATAGGTACACTATACTGGATTTGCCAGTATCAAAGCATTTTTCAGAGTATGGGCATGATGAATGGGACATTATATGTATGCTTATTGACCACGTCCCTATTTCCCGCAAAGGAGGAAATAGGCCAAACACAGCATGCAGTCGACTCCTAGGCTTCCCCCTCATGGTGGCCGCAGGCTATTAAACTGTTTAACAGAATGTTGGTCTTTAAAACAGCAGGAGTCACCACAGATCCTAAAGGGCATGGCAAACATCTGGCAGTGTCACGGCTACATCAAAATGGCTCAATGCTGCGGCACAGGGACATTATCCTGATCCACAGTATGCTGCATATCACTTTACTTCATGTATTTCTTGTGTGTCCCGAACAGAAAGGTCTTAATTGGGACCTGTAAATTTAATGGACCCCATGCCTGCATGATACTACATGAGGCCCGTTCATTTAGTGTAACTGTGTGAGTGCCAAGGGTAGTGGGCACTGATAGAGCAGTACAGGCCCATTACAGCATGTGACATAAATGCCGAGACTGTTTGGGGCACCCAGCCTGCAAACTCCCAGCCAGAATTTACATCAGGAAGCCGATGCTGGTAGCGCCTATTTCAGCTGCAACGACGTTCTCAGGACACGGGTACAGCTAATACAATGGGAAAGCAGAAATCCATTAGCATTCACCCTGCGATCGGTGGTTTGGCACAGACAGACGCAATACCATTACATCATTGTGCCCGCTGCGCCTAACCACCAGACAGACATGAGCAGATCTGCTTCATAAGTCGTGAGAACGTGGACCAGGTGATTGTTTACTTTGGAAGCACATAAGTGGCCATTATACTGTGTAGGGCACATAAGGGGCATTATACTGTGTGAGGGCACATAAGGGGCATTATAATGTGTAGGGCATATAAGTGGGCATTATACTGTGTAGGGCACATAAGGGGCATTATACTGTGTGGCACATAAGGGGCATTATACTGTGTGGGCACATAAGGGGCATTATACTTTGTAGGGCACATAAGGGGCATTATACTGTGTGAGGGCACATAAGGGGCATTATACTGTGTGAGGGCACATAAGGGGCATTATACTTTGTAGGGCACATAAGGGGCATTATACTGTGTGAGGGCACATAAGGGGCATTATACTGTGTGAGGGCACATAAGGGGCATTATACTGTGTGAGGGCACATAAGATAGCATAATACTGTGGGGGGCACATAAGGGCATTATACTGTGTGAGGGCACATAAGGGGCATTATACTGTGTGAGGGCACATAAGGGGCATTATACTGTGTGAGGGCACATAAGGGGCATTATACTGTGTGAGGGCACATAAGATAGCGTAATACTGTGAGGGCACATAAGGGGCATTATACTGTGTAGGACACATAAGGAGGCTGTGGCAAACATCGCCACTTATCGAATGTCTTTCTTGTCTGTACCTCTTCCCCTCCCCCCTCAACCTCCCATCAGCCCTTGCTATTGTCTGACCCCACTTTTCCTTGCACCATAGTAATCTATGTATTGTATGTAAATGAGGCTGTTGGAGGTTTGAAACCAGGTGCGCTTGCCTAGTAAAGTCAGTGACTCCCAAACTGTGTGTCGTCCAGTCACTGGGGAAATTGTTTCTTGAATATTGACCTGTTTCTTCAGCTACAAGGGGATTTAAGTGAAGATATTGAGGGTATACCTTGAAGCTCCGCAACAGAGGCATTATACTATATAGGGCACAAGCAGGCATTATATTGTGTGGGAGCGCATAAGAGAGCATTATACTGTTTGAGGGGACACTAGAGGGAATTATACTGTGTAGGTCATGCAAAGGGGTATTATACTATGTGGGGCACATAAGAGAGCATTATACTGTACAGGGCATATAAAGGGGCATTACACTGTGTAGGGCACATAAGGGGGTATTATACTGTGTGGGTACATAAGGGGGCCTTATACTGCATAGGGCACATAAGGGGGCATTATACTACGTAGGCCATATAAGATGGCATTATACCGTGTAGGGCACATAAGGGGCATTATACTGTGTGGGTACATAAGGGGGCCTTATACTGCGTAGGGGTACATAAGGGGACATTATACTGTGTGGGAGCCCATAAGGGGGTATTATATTGCGTAGGGGCACATAAGGGGGCATTATACTGTGTGGGAGTACATAAGGGAGTTTTATATTGCGTAGGGGCACATAAGGCGGCATTATACTGTGTGGGAGCACATAAGGGGGTATTATATTGCGTAGGGGCACATAAGGGGGCATTATACTGTGTGGGTACATAAGGGGGCCTTATACTGCGTAGGGGCACATAAGGGGGCATTATACTGTGTGGGAGCACATAAGGGGGTATTATATTGCGTAGGGGCACATAAGGGGGCATTATACTGTGTGGGAGCACATAAGGGGGTATTATATTGCGTAGGGCACATAAGGGGGCATTATACTGTGTGGGAGCACATAAGGGGGTATTATATTGCGTAGGGCACATAAGGGGGCATTATACTGTGTGGGAGCACATAAGGGGGTATTATATTGCGTAGGGCACATAAGGGGGTTAGACAAAAGTTACAATGCAACAGCTCACTGCAAACCAATTGAAGTACAAAATTGCATCATAATTGCAAATACAGTGAACCCGTCTAACTAGAGATTGCCTTGACGTGTGGCAGACGGGCTCAAATAATTTTGTACAAAACGATTTGCCAAGCATCTCTAACTTATTAGTATAGTATTTGCAATTATGATGCAATTTTGTACTTTATTTGGTTTGCAGTGAGCTGTTGCATTGTAACTTTTGTCTAACAGCCATAGCAACGTGCCCCTGCCGTTTGGGATGTGCTGACTCACCCCCATTTTCTTTGCACATAAGGGGGTATTATATTGCGTAGGGGCACATAAGGGGGCATTATACTGTGTGGGTACATAAGGGGGCCTTATACTGCGTAGGGGTACATAAGGGGACATTATACTGTGTGGGAGCACATAAGGGGGTATTATACTGCGTAGGGGCACATAAGGGGCATTATACTGTGTGGGAGCACATAAGGGGGTATTATATTGCGTAGGGCACATAAGGGGGCATTATACTGTGTGGGAGCACATAAGGGGGTATTATATTGCGTAGGGCACATAAGGGAGCATTATACTGTGTGGGAGCACATAAGGGGGTATTATATTGCGTAGGGCACATAAGGGGGCATTATACTGTGTGGGAGCACATAAGGGGGTATTATATTGCGTAGGGCACATAAGGGGGCATTATACTGTGTGGGAGCACATAAGGGGGTATTATATTGCGTAGGGCACATAAGGGGGTTAGACAAAAGTTACAATGCAACAGCTCACTGCAAACCAAATAAAGTACAAAATTGCATCATAATTGCAAATACAGTGAACCCGTCTAACTAGAGATCGCCTTGACGTGTGGCAGACGGGTTCAAATAATTTTGTACAAAACGATTTGCCAAGCATCTCTAACTTATTAGTATAGTATTTGCAATTATGATGCAATTTTGTACTTTATTTGGTTTGCAAGTGAGCTGTTGCATTGTAACTTTTGTCTAACAGCCATAGCAACGTGCCCCTGCCGTTTGGGATGTGCTGACTGACCCCCTTTTCCTTTGCACATAAGGGGGTATTATATTGCGTAGGGGCACATAAGGGGGCATTATACTGTGTGGGAGCACATAAGGGGGTATTATATTGCTTAGGGCACATAAGGGGGCACTATACTGTGTGGGAGCACATAAGGGGGTATTATATTGCTTAGGGCACATAAGGGGGCACTATACTGTGTGGAGGCTCCTCATATGTGAAAATAAATAAAAAGTAGTGTAAGGCTACTTTCACACTAGCGTTTTTCTTTTCCGGCGCTGAGTTCAGTCCTAGGGGCTCAAATCTGGAAAAGAACTGATCAGGATTATCCTAATGCATTCTGAATGGAGAGCAATCCGTTCAGGATGCATCAGGATGTCTTCATTTCAGTCTTTATGACTGATCAGGCGTTTTTCCGGATCCAGCGGGCAGTTCCGGTGTCGGAATCGAACGCCGGATTTAAACAACGCTAGTGTGAAAGTAGCCTTAGATAAAATGCATTTTATTTTCAAAATTACAGGGGAAAAAAAAATAGTAAAAAAATGGCACAAGACTCAAAGAATGAAAAAACTATAGGTAAAATGCTGGGCTACTCCATGCCACGACAAACCACGCTCCTCTTTTTCTACCCATTAATTGCAAATATCTAAACAGGGGTAACATTTTTACTCATCCTGTAATTTAGAAAAAACATTAAATTAATGTTTGCTTAACTTGTGATTTGTCATAAGTGATTGTGCTGTGGTGCCCGTGCCAACTATTATATGTGGGTGAAACCATATTAGACTTTAAAACACACTTTAATCACTATAGGTACACTATACTGGATTTGCCAGTATCATTTTTCAGAGTATGGGCATGATGAACGGGACATTATATGTATGCTTATTGACCACGTCCCTATTTCCCGCAAAGGAGGATATAGGGCTATGGTTTAAAAATAATAATAATAACGTGAAATTAAATGGATTATGAAACTTATTACACTTAAACCACAGGGACTGAATGTAGATTTTAAGCCATGGAGTTGTACATAACTTGCAGAAAGAAAAATGATTGTGGACACAAAATAATGTAAAACCAACATGGACCATGTACAACATAAAATGATTCACATAATATTACAATAGAGGTGTTTTACCTTGTCTATTTTGTCTGTTGAGCTTGATATGTGTGCCCCTTTATGGGATTTCAGATACAGGGTGAATGCTGTAATATATATATACACTGCCTGTCCAAAAAAAAAGTCCCACCAAAAAAAAAGGTCACACTCTAATATTTTGTTAGGACCGCCTTTAGCTTTGATCACGGCATGCATTCGCTGTGGCATTGTTTCGATAAGCTTCTGCAATGTCACAAGATTTATTTCCATCCAGTGTTGCATTAATTTTTCACCAAGATCTTGCATTGATGATGGTAGAGTCTGACTGCTGCGCAAAGCCTTCTCCAGCACATCCCAAAGATTCTCAATGGGGTTAAGGTCTGGACTCTGTGGTGGCCAATCCATGGGTGACAATGATGTCTCATGCTCCCTGAACCACTCTTTCACAACTTGAGCCCGATGAATCCTGGCATTGTCATCTTGGAATATGCCCGTGCCATCAGGGAAGAACAAGTCCATTGATGGAATGACCTGGTCATTCAGTATGTTCAGGTAGTCAGCTGACCTCATTCTTGGAGCACATACTGTTGCTGAACCTAGACCTGACCAACTGCAGCAACCCCAGATCATAGCACTGCCCCCTACAGGCTTGTACAGGAGGCACTAGGCATGATGGGGGCATCACTTCATTTGCCTCTCTTCTTACCCTGATGCACCCATCACTCTGGAACAGGGTGAATCTGGACTCAGTCAGACCACATGACCTTCTTCCATTGCTCCAGAGTCCAATCTTTATGCTCCCTAGCAAATTGAAGCCTTTTTTCTGGTCGGCCTCACTGATTAGTGGTTTTCTTACGGCTACACAGCTGTTTAGTCCCAATCCCTTGAGTTCCCTTCGCATTGTGCGTGTGGAAATGCTCTTACTTTCACTATTAAACATAGCCCTGAGCTCTACTGTTGTTTTTCTTCAATTTCACCAAACGTTTAAGTGATCGCCGATCACGATCATTCAGGGATTTTTTTCCCGCCACATTTCTTCCTCAAATACAATTGGTCCCCACTATCCGTGCAGTTTTTATCAATGCGTTGGACAGTTCTTAACCCAATTTTAGTCAGTTTCTGCAATCTCCTTAGATGTTTTCTCTGCTTGATGCATGCCAATGATTTGACCGTTCTTAAACAGACTAACATCTTTCGCCACGACCACGAGATGTGTCTTTCAACATGGTTGTTTAAGAAATGAGAAGTAACTCATTGCACCAGTTGGGGTTAAATAACTTGTTGCCAGCGGAAAGATAATCGCCCATGCAGTAATTATGAAATAGGAGGCTCAGAACTATTTGCTTAGTTAAATCCAGGTGGTGACTTTTTTTTGGACAGGCAGTGTATATATATATACACAGTATATGGTGGTTAGGTAACAGAGAATAATAAGGACAATCTAGAACAGGTGGATGTTTGATATATTAAAATATGACTCAGTGGTTATTAAGCCATTGGAGCCTGTCTATCTTGTAATATAATGAGATTATTCTCTCTGTCACGTGATTAACTACTCTTTTCTTAATTATAGGTGAAGGAAAAAAGAAAGGGAAGCGAGGTTTGCACAGTTATATTCTATGTCTGGTACCCAGATAATAAGTAATTATTGCTGCCCTCTGAAACACTGTGGTCACATTGACTGTGGGACTAGGCGTGGATGATTCCATATATCACCGATATACTATTTTACTTTATATATCACCATTATAATGTAACAGTATTTTGCAGTTTTCCCCCTGTTGTCTGATAATCTGGTAATACTTTGTATATGCGTTATCTATATTTTTCTATATCCCTGACCCATGTCAGACTCTACACGCTTTTATACTTTTTATATTTTAATTTTTTATGAGTTGCGGTATAATTTTATATCAAGACACGGAGGCTCCTATTGCTTAACCTTTCTTTACTGAACCACCATAGCAGCAAAGAGAAAATTAATGGGGTAGCTTAGGGGACTTTAGGTTAGGGATTTTAGTTATATAGTAATTTATTCCACAGTTCAGTATTTTCTTCTGAAGTCCATCCTTCCTTCCTATTTGCTGGGGGGGGGGGGGTGTTTCTCCCTTGCCAGTTTCGGCAGGCCCCCCCACAACTCAGTTACCTCGGCTCCATCTCCTTTTGAGCTATGGGCGCCATCTTGCACTGGGACTTCTTTCCTACCTGGTCTTTCAGCTGCGCCGCTCGCCGGACCCCAAGGTCTTCGCATTATCACACGGGATTCTCGGACGCCATCTTCTTTCTTTTCATCAGCTGCGAGATCTTGTGTACTCACGTGGGATCTCCGGGAAGCATAGTTCCCTGGCCTAGCATTTTTCGCGCGCGGTGGTTGGGCCACTCCCCACTTCCTTTCCCGCAGCGCGCCCGAGATATTGCGAGATCTTGGGCGCCAGTTCAGTGTCTGCCTTGCTCACCCGGCTCCCGTTTTTTCGCCTAATCGGCGGATTTCTCAAAAAATAACTCCCTGTTCTGGCTTGGGGTGACCTACTCCCACCAGCAGCCGCCCTATGTCTCATCAGCCCACAGACAGCAACTCCCTCCCTGCACTAGCCATGCAGGACAATCCAACCATGGGCCATTCATCATCACCTCCCATAAGGGAAACCGGTCTTCCCCATCAGAGGCCCAGGCCTTGGCATTACAGCGATCTATATCTAATGCTATTATGACGGCCATGGGCTCTATGTCCACAGCCCTCATTCACTCTATCTCACAAGCTTTGATAGCTCAGCCTCCTTCGGCTAGCCAAGGGTTGAACCTTCCACCTTTGCCACCTACATCTGCCTCCAGAATTCAAATGAATGATGGCTTTGCTCCATCCCATGATAGCGCGCTTAGATCGCGCAAACGAGCCTGTCCGCACCAGGCAGAAAAAGCACGGCTCATGAAATCGGCCTGAACACCTCCCGAGTCTGGTTCTGACTCCGAGGAGGAGGCACAATTGGAGTCCATATATGGCTCAGATGAGGATCTGGTGGATATCAGGGTGGATCCTACAACAAAAGGGGACCCCCCTTCAGGTTTGCCGCCTGCTGGCTCAAACCCTGATTTGCCCTTGGGTCCATCTGCCTCCCTTACGGATCCGACGGGTGAACCCTTATTTAACCCAGACACATTACCCTCGATCCTCTGAGTGGCTCCCCGCCATTCATGTGGCACGTTATCTTGAGGCTATGATCCGTAAGCTCCTCAGTAAGGAATCCCGCAGTAAATTACGGGCAGAGTGCTGACGGCCACTTATCCCCAATAAGGTCTGCGAGACCCCTGTGGTGGATCCTAAGGTGGTACAATTTTTGGAGAAAACCGGTTTTAACCCCTGTAGAGGGTTAGACTCAGCCCTGCGGTCCTGTCAGGACAAGCTACTGGACATAACGGGTCCTTTAGCAAAAATCTTTGACACGGCGGAGTCCGCTAAAACAAGCGGCGAACAAGTCGACCCCAAGGACCTAAGGGGATGGGTTCAATGATCCCTCTGTATAGAGGGGAACGTTAATACGTCCTTGGCTATTGAACGACGTAGGCTATCCTTATGAAAATCAACCCCAAGCTGTCTAATCTGGCCTTGACCGAGACGGGAAAAGACGCCCAAGGTCTCCTGTTCGGAGATTCTTTCATTAAAGAATTAGACAAATTTGTGGGTGCCTTTATGGCCCTAGACAAAGCGCAGTCCTCTATGAGCAAGGTGTTCAACAATTGTTTTTCCTCAAGGGCCGGCAGTTCTAGGGGCCACCTGTCCGGCCGGTCATCCTTTCAGACCCGAGGTGCGGGTCGAGGCTCCTTTGTGCACAGAGCATCTCTGCAGGACCAAAGGCACCAACCTACATTCTTCCCTTCCCGAGGCGGAGCAGGCCGATCCAGAGGCATCAGAGGAAATCCGGCTTCCAGATGACCATACAGTAAGTCCTCATCCGCCTCTAAATTTTTCTGTTGTTTGCGTAGGGGGCAGACTCCATCTCTTTTCCCATGTTTGGTCAAAGATCACCTCCGACCCATGGGTACTGTCCACAGTCAGAGGCTTCCAGATAGACCTCATAGCCACCCCCATATATATCTATCTATTATCTATCTATCTATCTATCTATCGCATATCTGTCTATCTTTCTCTCTTTTATCTATCTATCTATCTATCATATATCTATTATCTATCTATCTATCTCATATTTCTATCTATCTATCCATCTATCTCATATTTCTATCTATCTATCCATCTATCTCATATATATCTATTATCTATCTATTTATCAATTATCTATCTATTTTTTGGATAGATACATACAGTCGTGGCCAAAAGTTTTGAGAATTACATAAATATTGGAAATTGGAAAAGTTGCTGCTTAATTTTTTATAATAGCAATTTGCATATACTCCAGAATGTTATGAAGAGTGATCAGATGAATTGCATAGTCCTTCTTTGCCATGAAAATTAACTTAATCTCAAAAAACCTTTCCACTGCATTTCATTGCTGTCATTATATGCCCCCTTATGTGCTCCCACACAGTAAAATGCCCCCTTAAGTGCCCTACGCAATATAATACCCCCTTATATGCTCCCACACAGTATAATGCCCCCTTATGTGCTCCCACACAGTATAATGCCCCCTTATGTGCCCTACGCAATATAATACCCCCTTATATGCTCCCACACAGTATAATGCCCCCTTATGTGACCTACGCAATATAAAACTCCCTTATGTGCTCCCACACAGTATAATACCCCCTTATATGCTTCCACACACTCTGAAATTGGAAAAGTTGCTGCTTAAATTTTTATAATAGCAATTTGCATATACTCCAGAATGTTATGAAGAGTGATCAGTTGAATTGCATAGTCCTTCTTTGCCATGAAAATTAACTTAATCTCAAAAAAACCTTTCCATTGCATTTCATTGCTGTCATTAAAGGACCTGCTGAGATCATTTCAGTAATCGTCTTGTTAACTCAGGTGAGAATGTTGACGAGCACAAGGCTGGAGATCATTATGTCAGGCTGATTGGGTTAAAATGGCAGACTTGACCTGTTAAAAGGAGGGTGATGCTTGAAATAATTGTTCTTCCATTGTTAACCATGGTGACCTGCAAAGAAACGCGTGCAGCCATCATTGCGTTGCATAAAAATGGCTTCACAGGCAAGGATATTGTGGCTACTAAGATTGCACCTCAATCAACAATTCATAGGATCATCAAGAACTTCAAGGAAAGAGGTTCAACTCTTGTTAAGAAGGCTTCAGGGCGTCTAAGAAAGTCCAGCAAGCGCCAGGATCGTCTCCTAAAGAGGATTCAGCTGCGGGATCGGAGTGCCACCAGTGCAGAGCTTGCTCAGGAATGGCAGCAGGCATCTGCACGCACAGTGAGGCGAAGACTTTTGGAAGATGGCCTGGTGTCAAGAAGGGCACCAAAGAAGCCACACCTCTCCAAAAAAAACATCAGGGACAGATTGATCTTCTGCAGAAAATATGGTGAATGGACTGCTGAGGACTGGGGCAGAGTCATAGTCTCCGATGAAGCCTCTTTCCGATTGTTTGGGACATCAGGAAAAAGGCTTGTCCGGAGAAGAAAAGGTGAGCGCTACCATCAGTCCTGTGTCATGCCAACAGTAAAGCATCCTGAGACAATTCATGTGTGGGGTTGCTTCTCATCCAAGGGAGTGGGCTCCCTCACAATTTTGCCCAAAAACACAGCCATGAATAAAGAATGGTACCAAAACACCCTCTAACAGCAACTACTTCCAACAATCCAACAACAGTTTGGTGAAGAACAATGCATTTTCCAGCACGATGGAGCACCGTGCCATAAGGCGAAAGTGATAACTAAGTGGCTCGGGGACCAAAACGTTGACATTTTTGGTCCAATGCCTGGAAACTCCCCAGATCTTAATCCCATTGAGAAGTTGTGGTCAATCCTCAAGAGGCGGGTGGACAAACAAAAACCCACTAATTCTGACAAACTCCAAGAAGTGATTATGAAGGAATGGATTGCTATCAGTCAGGAATTGGCCCAGAAGCTGATTGAGAGCATGCCCAGTCGAATTGCAGAGGTCCTGAAAAAGAAGGACCAACACTGCAAATACTGACTCTTTGCATAAATGTCATGTAATTGTCGATAAAAGCCTTTGAAACGTATGAAGTGCGTGTAATTATATTTCACTACATCACAGAAACAGCTGAAACAAAGATCTAAAAGTAGTTTACCAGCAAACTTTGTGAAAACTAATATTTGTGTCATTCTCAAAACTTTTGGCCACGAATGTAGATAGATAAATAATAGATATATGATTGGTAGATATGAGATAGATAGATAGATAGATAGATGTGTTAAGATAAACGGGATTGATTCTGAACAGTTTCCCCTACAGCGAGGCACTCGGCAGGGCTGCCCCCTTTCACCTGTGATCTTCGCCCTGGCCTTAGAGCCCCTTGCATGCAGAATCCGACAGTCTAATAAGATTAGAGGAAGATAAAATTAGCCTGTATGTGGACGATATAAAGTAAACTGGGATAAGTCTGAACTTCTTCCCCTTGTTCGGTCACCCCCTGATGGCCTTCTAGGTATTAGGCCACTTGAACCCACCAACACTATTCGATATCTGGGCATTAGAATCAGCATGGACTTGACTAGATACAATCATTTAAACATTACCCCTATGTTCAACAAGGTGAGGGAGAAGATCTGTACTTGGCAGAAGCTGCCTCTGTCACAGGCGGAAAGGATTGCATTAGTTAGGATGGTGATCCTCCCCATCGCTCTATACCATCTGACTGCTTGTCCGATAAGGATCAACGACTCCTTCTTCGGTCTGCTGGAGAGACTGTTGAATTAGTTAATCTGGGGGAGGGGCAGGGTTAGGATTAAACAAAAATACCTTTGGCTCTCTGAACGAGATGGTGGTCTTTCCCTCCCCTTCCTTCAGGGATATTACATTGCAGCTCAGATAATGTGGTGTGTGGGACGGACGGACGGATCACCAACCTGCCCTGTCTTGTCAAAGGACTTTCAGCAGCCGTATGGGGACATTTTCTCTATTTTGAAGACTGGTCATCCGGGGAAAAGGAAAAAACTGTGTCTAATTAGTGATACGTTAAATAAGGTCTGGAATAAAACTAAAAAGATACTAGGCGTAACATATCCCACCCACTTCACTCCACTTTGGCACAATCATAATTTAAATGAATTTATGTTAATTTCAGATTATGAAGATTGGAATTCACATGGTATCAACCGTTTAACTCACATTTCATCACACGGTAATATCATCCCCTTAGATAATTTAATAAAAGGTTCAAAAATCACTTTTTTAGATAGGTATAGATATGCACAAATCTGTCACGCATTTATGAGCACGCAGGATAAATGCCTTTTGATTATTAGGGCAAATTTATTTTTGGATTACTGTTTTAAATTTAAGGATACACAACTCACACTTTCCCAACTATATCACAGACTCGGGGACTCTCTTGGTGAAATAATAACATACAAAAGCGAGGGAAGCTGGGGAGCTGAACAGGGCGATGGAAACATCCTGGATTGGGATATAGTGTACAAAAATATTTAAAAAGTATCGATCTCCCAGAAATATAGACTGATCCAATTTTAAAATTGTACATCGCCTATACTACTCCCCCGCCTTCCGCGCCAAAATTGTGTTGGAAGTGTTTGGCAGAAAATGCCGATTTGAGTCATATACTATGGAAGTGTCCAGAAATAAGTAGCTTCTGGACCCGTATCTATGAGGAACTATCTAGAAGACATAAGGTCCAATTGGACCGCTGCTTTATGCAGGCAATACTGGGTTTCTTTCCCCCTAGTGACTTAACGTCTCACCAGATACGAATTTGCTTGGAGAGTTTCATGGCCGCAAAGGCCCTGATAGTCAAATATTGGGGCACCAATAATAGTCCTAGTTTCTCTGAGTGGCTGGCCCTGACGGATACCATTGATGTCTATGGTAAAATAGTAAGAAAATCAAAGTGTAGCTAGAATGGGTTGGATCTCCGCCCCTCAATCCCCGGTTATTTGTAGCATTGGCAACTGGAACAAAAGTGACAATAAAGGTCTGATCAGATCTCGCAAGTAATAGGGTTAACTGTATCAATTCTGTGTATAATCACTCCTTATTTTTTTACTTGCAAATTGTAGGTTACTAAATTTTATATATTTGTTTAAGAAAACAATAAAGATATAAAAAAAAAGATAGATAGATAGATACAGTTGCAAGAAAAAGTATGTGAACCCTTTGGAATGATATGGATTTAAGCACAAATTGATCATAAAATGTGATCTGATCTTCATCTAAGTCACAACAATAGACAATCACAGTCTGATTAAACTAATAACACACAAAGAATTAAGTGTTATCATGTTTTTATTGAACACACCATGTAAACATTCACAGTGCAGGTGGAGAAAGTATGTGAACCCCTAGACTAATGACATCTCCAAGAGCTAATTGGAGTGAGGTGTCAGCCAACTGGAGTCCAATCAATGAGATGAGATTGGAGGTGTTGGTTACAGAATGTCCTTCCCTATAAAAACACACACCAGTTCTGGGTTTGCTTTTCACAAGAAGCATTGCCTGATGTGAATGATGCCTCACACAAAAGAGCTCTCAGAAGACCTACGATTAAGAATTGCTGACTTGCTGGAAAGGGTTATAAAAGTATCTCCAAAAGCCTTGCTGTTCATCAGTCCACGGTAAGACAAATTGTCTATAAATGGAGAAAGTTCAGCACTGCTGCTACTCTCCCTAGGAGTGGCCGTCCTGTAAGGATGACTGCAAGAGCACAGCGCAGACTGCTCAATGAGGTGAAGAAGAATCCTAGAGTGTCAGCTAAAGACTTACAAAAGTCTCTGGCATATGCTAACATCCCTGTTAGTGAATCTACGATACGTAAAACACTAAACAAAAATGGATGAAGAAAAAGAGGCACAGCACACCAACATCAAAACCTCATCCCAACTGTGAAGTATGGTGGTGGGGGCATCATGGTTTGGGGCTGCTTTGCTGCGTCAGGGCCTGGACGGATTGCTATCATCGAAGGAAAAATTTATTCCCAAGTTTATCAGGACATTTTGCAGGAGAACTTAAGGCCATCTGTCCACCAGCTATAGCTCAACAGAAGATGGGTGTTGCAACAGGACAACGACCCAAAGCATAGAAGTAAATCAACAACAGAATGGCTTAAACAGAAGAAAATACGCCTTCTGGAGTGGCCCAGTCAGAGTCCTGACCTCAACCCGATTGAGATGCTGTGGCATGACCTCAAGAAAGCGATTCACACCAGACATCCCAAGAATATTGCTGAACTGAAACAGTTCTGTAAAGAGGAATGGTCAAGAATTACTCCTGACCGTTGAGCACGTCTGATCTGCAACTACAGGAAACGTTTGGTTGAAGTTATTGCTGCCAAAGAAGGTTCAACCAGTTATTAAATCCAAGGGTTCACATACTTTTTCCACCTGCACTGTGACTATTTACATGGTGTGTTCAATAAAAACATGGTAACATTTAATTCTTTGTGTGTTATTAGGTTAAGCAGACTGCGATTGTCTATTGTTGTGACTTAGATGAAGATCAGATCACATTTTATGACCAATTTGTGCAGAAATCCATATCATTCCAAAGGGTTCACATACTTTTTCTTGCAACTGTAGATAGATAATAGATAGATAGGAGAGAGAGAGAGAGAGAGAGAGAGAGAAAGAGAAAGAAATATAGACATATTATGTAATAGATAGACAGAAGATCAATTCTGGCCCTGTGCACTCCACTCCATTCCACAAGCGGAAGCAGGAGTACCCTGCATGTGCCAATGGTGGAATGTATGGCACAGGATCATGCAGCCAGGTGAGAGGACACTGATGATGCCCTGTAAATCAAGGGGAGAAAGGATTGGCCATCGCTGCACATTGGAGGAGTTGTGCACAAGGGACTATTGCCCTCCCCTAAGTGCACTTAAACAAAGGTATTTTAATCAGCTTTTAACCAGCTCCCGACTGCCTGTGGGCGGTCGGGTTGTTCCTCGTCGATGCATCTACGCGTCATCTCGCGAGACGAGAGATGACGCGCCAAGCCGTCCCGCACATGCGCAGTGCGGGCCGGGAAAAGTCGCAGCAGAAGTTCGTCACAAGCCTGCCAGCCAATGATCAGCGCTGGCAGGTTGGTGACTTTTAAAAAGTAGAATCACAAGCCATGTAACACATTATATTTATAAATATAATGTGTTAAATGGCTTCTGTGCTCTCTGCTTTTCGTCGGTTGGTCCCAGCAGAGAGCACAGATCACTGTGAGCACACAAAACACAACACATTTAGCCCCAGATCACCCCCCCCCCCCCCCATCACCCCAATTAACCCCTTGATCACCCCTGTCAATCACTAGTGAAAGGGAAATAAGTGATCAGTGTAAACTGTCACTTTTTTTTTCCACTAGTATTGACGGTTAGGTTTTAGGTTAGTTTAGGCCCCTTTGGTAGGTAGTTAGCGATGGTTAGCGCCCAGCCCACCGCACCGCAGTCACTGATTCGCTGATTAGCGTATCGCTAAACAGCATTGGTACTTTTATAGTATCTGTAAGTGATCAGAACTGATCACAGTCAGATCTATAATTGTATTAGTGTCACCTTAGCTCGCCCTCCACCCAAAACGCAGTGTTTGCCCTCCACCCACGCCCGCCCCGCCGCAGTGACAACATTTTAATAAATTTTTTATCACTGCGCAATCACTACACAAGCGCTGCGGCGATAAAAAAATAAGTTTTGATATTTTTTATCAATTGCAGCGGCTTCCGGTACTTCGCTAGCCTCCCATTTGTAAGACAGGCTTGCTTTTTTTCTTGGGTAGTCTCAGGGAATACCCCCTAAATTTAGTTGACCAAATAGCAAGTAAGGGGTATTCTTCTGAAGAGGCCTACAGGCTTCTGACCCAGTCGGATGAGGAATGAGAACCCTCATCTGACGGATCCAGCGGGTCAGAATACGAACCTGTAGAAAGCAGTGGCAGTCTGACCCAAAGTTCGGACGATGAGGTTGAGGTCCCTAATACCACCAGGCGTACCCGGCCCCGTGTCGCTAGACCACAGGTTGCGCAGGATCCGCTTCAAGGGCAGCAGAGTGGGGCTGGCATTGTCGGATTCCGTGGTTAGGCATACACCAGCAGCGCAGCCCACCCTGGACCTAGTACCAGCACTGCCGTAGAACATGGTGAAGTAGCGAGCACCAGAAGGGCAGTTGAAGCTGGTACGGTAGCACGTGCAGTAGTTCCCCCGTCGCAGCCACCGCACAGACAGGCCCGTAGACCCCCTAGAATCCCTGAGGTGCTGGCAAACCCTGATTGGCAGTCCCCAACTTCAGCCGCACCTGTAGTTCCCCCTTTCACCGCCCAGTCTGGAGTTCAGGTTGAGACAGCTCAGATCGGATCGGCACAGTTTTTTTTTTAGCTGTTCTTGACTGCGGAGCTCTTTGACTTAGTCGTGGCAGAAACAAATCGGTATGCCACTCAATTTATATCCGCCAACCTGGGAAGCATTTATGCCCAGTCTTTCCGGTGGAAACCCGTCCAAGTTTCCGAATTTAAAACTTTTCTGGGCCTTCTCCTCAACAAGGGCCTGACAAAAAAGCATGAATTGCGGACATATTGGTCCACGAACCCAATTCATCACATGCCCATGTTCTCTGCTGCTATGTCCAGGACACGATTTGAGACCATCCTGCGTTTCCTGCACTTTAGTGACAACAGCACCTCTCGTCCCAGAGGCCACCCAGCTTTTGACCGGCTGCACTAAATTCGGCCCCTCATAGACCACTTTAACACCAAATTTGCAGATTTGTATACCCCTGAGCAAAACATCTGCATAGACGAGTCCCTGATACATTTTACCGGGCGCCTTGGCTTCAAACAATACATCCCAAGCAAGCGCGCCCGGTATGGGGTCAAATTGTAAAGGCTCTGTGAAAGGGCCACAGGCTATACCCACAAATTTCGTGCCTATGAGGGAAAAGATCAGACCCTGGAGCCGGTCGGTTCCCCTGACTACCTGGGGAGCAGTGGGAAGACAGTCTGGGACTTGGTGTCACCCTTATTTGGCAAGGGGTACCATCTTTATGTGGACAATTTCTACACAAGTGTACCCCTCTTCAGGCATTTGTTTCTAGAACAGATTGGCTGCTGTGGCACCGCGCGACCTAGTTGCCGGGGCTTCCCCCAACGGCTCGTTACCACCAGTCTTGCAAGGGGGGAGAGGGCCGCACTGTGTAACGAAGAACTGCTCGCGGTGAAATGGAGAGACAAGCGTGACGTTTACATGCTCTCCTCCATTCACGCAGACACGACAATCCAAATTGCACGAGCAACTGGAGTCATTGAAAAGCCCCTCTTGGTCCACGACTATAATTTGCTCATGGGAGGGGTGGACTTCAATGACCAGATGTTGGCTCATTATTTACTCTCCCGCAGGACCAGACGCTGGTATAAGAAGGTGGATGTATACCTAATTCAATTGGTGATGTACAATAGTTTTGTTCTCTACAGTAAGGCTGGGAGAACACGATCCCTCCTCAAATTTCAGGAAGAGATCATCGAGAACCTCCTGTATCCAGGAGGTTCCGTGGCCCCAACCACCAGTGTAGTGAGCAGTCTACGCGAGCGACATTTCCCCAATGTCTTTGTTGGTACCTCAACCCAAGCGTCACCCCGAAAAAGATGTTGTGTCTGTAGCAGGAGTGGAATAAGGCGTGACACCCGCTATTTCTGTCCTGACTGTCCTTGACCACCCTGCCCTATGCTTAGGGGAATGTTTCCGGAAGTACTACACACAGGTATACTTAGTATAGGGATTGCATGACACAGGACAGGCACACAGGGGTCTTAGGGCCCTTTCACACAGAGCTGCTGCAAACCTCTCCTTTCACCTGGGACAAAATGCATAATGCACTTTGCACATTGTCCCATGGGGAAGAAGAGGTTTGTCCTATAAAGGTAAAAAAATATATATATAAAAAATCACAGGTAAGCAAAAAAGTTAATGTTCCAAAAGTTCAACAAAGTTGATAAAAGTTAATATTCTGTTCAAATGTTATATAAAGTTGATGTTAATAAATTTATTGCGTTGCGGCCTGTTTTTTTTTTTTGGTTTTTTTTACCTTCTAGGTGGACCAACCGATTGACCAGCTGCAGCACTGATGTGTATTCTGACAAAAGCATTGCGCTGCTGTCAGATTACACAAAAGTCGGTGTATGCGGCGCTGCAAGACGAGATTTCTCCTCTGCAGTAAAAAAGATACAGTACAGACCAAAAGTTTGGACACACCTTCTCATTCAAAGAGTTTTCTTTATTTTCATGACTATGAAAATTGTAGATTTACACTGAAGGCATCAAAACTATGAATTAACACATGTGGAATTATATACATAACAAAAAAAGTGTGAAACAACTGAAAATATGTGATATTTTAGGTTCTTCAAAGTAGCCACCTTTTGCTTTGATTACTGCTTTGCACACTCTTGGCATTCTCTTGATGAGCTTCAAGAGGTAGTCACCTGAAATGGTTTCCACTTCACAGGTGTGCCCTGTCAGGTTTAATAAGTGGGATTTCTTGCCTTATAAATGGTGTTGGGACCATCAGTTGCGTTGTGGAGAAGTCAGGTGGATACACAGCTGATAGTCCTACTGAATAGACTGTTAGAATTTGTATTATGGCAAGAAAAAAAGCAGCTAAGTAAAGAAAAACGAGTGGCCATCATTACTTTAAGAAATGAAGGTCAGTCAGTCCGAAAAATTGGGAAAACTTTGAAAGTGTCCCCAAGTGCAGTCACAAAAACTAACAAGCGCTACAAAGAAACTGGCTCACATGCGGACCGCCCCAGGAAAGGAAGACCACGAGTCACCTCTGCTGCGGAGGATAAGTTCATTCGAGTCACCAGCCTCAGAAATCGCAGGTTAACAGCAGCTCAGATTAGAGACCAGGTCAATGCCACACAGAGTTCTAGCAGCAGACACATCTCTAGAACAACTGTTAAGAGGAGACTGTGTGAATCAGGCCTTCATGGTAGAATATATGCTAGGAAACCACTGCTAAGGACAGGCAACAAGCAGAAGAGACTTGTTTGGGCTGAAGAACACAAGGAATGGACATTAGACCAGTGGAAATCTGTGCTTTGGTCTGATGAGTCCAAAATTTGAGATCTGTGCAACACAGAAAAGGTGAACGGATGGACTCTACAGTGCCTGGTTCCCACAGTAAAGCATGGAGGAGGAGGTGTAATGGTGTGGGGGTGCTTTGCTGGTGATACTGTTGGGGATTTATTCAAGATTGAAGGCATACTGAACCAGCATGGCTACCACAGCATCTTGCAGCAGCATGCTATTCCATCTGGTTTGCGTTTAGTAGGACCATCATTTTTTTTTCAACAGGACAATGACCCCAAACACACCTCCAGGCTGTGTAAGGGCTATTTGACCATGAAGGAGAGTGATGGGGTGCTGCGCCAGATGACATGGCCTCCACAGTCACCGGACCTGAACCCAATCGAGATGGTTTGGGGTGAGCTGGACCGCAGAGTGAAGGCAAAAGGGCCAACAAGTGCTAAGCATCTCTGGGAACTCCTTCAAGACTGTTGGAAGACCATTTCAGGTGACTACCTCTTGAAGCTCATCAAGAGTGTGCAAAGCAGTAATCAAAGCAAAAGGTGGCTACTTTGAAGAACCTAGAATATGACATATTTTCAGTTGTTTCACACTTTTTTGTTATGTATATAATTCTACATGTGTTAATTCATAGTTTTGATGCCTTCAGTGTGAATCTACAATTTTCATAGTTATGAAAATAAAGAAAACTCTTTGAATGAGAAGGTGTGTCCAACCTTTTGGTCTGTACTGTATGTTTGCCGAGGCTTATGAGCAGAGGGGCGGTGTTTATATGCTTTGGCAAACACTTTGTATATAAAAAAAAATAAAAAATTCTGGCAATGATTTATTCATCCACGTCGATTGATGTGAATGGAGAAATCTGGTTTGCCAGGGCATACGAGCTGAGTGGGTTTGGATGTTGGGCGGAGCTCCTATGTCCTGGCGGACGCCTTTCCCCTCCTTTTTTTTTTTTTGCACATTTTTTGACAGAGATTTTTTCATCCACATTGATCGATGTGAATGAAGAAATCTGTGCCGTTCATTTTTTCTTTCAGCCCAGAGGCTGAACGGAAAAAAGAAATCTCATTACCCGTATGCTCAATATAAGGAGAATAGCAGAAACTCCTAATGCTGGCCATACATGTAATGATTGTGGAGACCCTCAAATGCCCGGGCAGTACAAACACCCCACAAATGACCCTGTTTTGGAAAGAAGACACCCCAAGGTATTCGCTGAGGGGCATATTGAGTCCATGAAAGATTGAACTTCTTGTCCCAAGTTAGCGGAAAGGGAGACTTTGTGAGAAAAAAATAAAAATCAATTTCCGCAAACTTGTGCCAAAAAAAAAATCTTCTATGAACTCGCCATGCCCCTCACGGAATACCTTGGGGTATCTTCTTTCCAAAATGGGGTCACATGTGGGGTATTTATACTGCCCTGGCATTTTAGGGGCCCTAAAGCGTGAGAAGTCTGGAATCCAAATGTCTAAAAATGCCCTCCTAAAAGGTACTCATTGGAATTTGGGCCCATTTGCGCACCTAGGCTGCAAAAAAGTGTCACACATGTGGTATCGCTGTACTCAGGAGAAGTAGGGCAATGTGTTTTGGGATGTCTTTTTACATATACCCATGCTGGGTGAGAGAAATATCTCTGTAAAATGACAAATTTGTATAAAAAAATGGGAAAAGTTGTCTTTTACAGAGATATTTATCTCACCCAGCATGGGTATATGTAAAGAGACACCCCAAAAAAACACATTGCCCTACTGCTCCTGAGTACGGCGATACCACATGTGTGACACTTTTTTGCAGCCTAGGTGTGCAAAGGGGCCAAAATTCCAATGAGTATCTTTACGATTTCACAGGTGGATATTTTATTTTTTATTTTTTGTCACAAGTTAGTGGAATATGAGACTTTGTAAGAAAAAATAAATAAAATAATAATAATAATCATTTTCCGCTAACTTGTGACCAAAAATAAAAACTTCCATGAACTCACTATGCCCATCAGCGAATACCTTAGGGTGTCTACTTTCCAAAATGGGGTCATTTGTGGGGTGTTTCTACTGTCCGGGCATTGTAGAACCTCAGGAAACATGACAGGTGCTCAGAAAGTAAGAGCTGCTTCAAAATGTGGAAATTCACATTTTTGTACCATAGTTTGTAAACGCTATAACTTTTGCGCAAACCAATAAATATACATTTATTGCATTTTTTTTAATCAAAGACATGTAGAACAATAAATTTAGAGTAAAATGTGTATAGAAATGTATTTTTTTTGGACAAATTTTACAACAGAAAGTGAAAAATTTCATTTTTTTGCAAAAATTTTGGTCAATTTCGATTAATATCAAAAAAAGTTAAAATGTCAGCAGCAATAATATACCACCAAATGAAAGCTCTATTAGTGAGAAGAAAAGGAGGTAAAATTAATTTGGGTGGTAAGTTGTATGACTGAGCAATAAACCGTGAAAGTAGTCTAGTGCAGAATTGTAAAAAGTGGTCTGGTCATTTAAGCTAGGGGGTTTAAGCTAGGGGGGGCTGAGGTGGTTAATCAGGCATTATTGCTTGCTTTAACTGGATATATCCTGCTTATAGATGCTCTCGAAGTGCAATTTTCACAGTGTGAAATAATAATATTCTGGCTGCCGGCAGCCACCACTAGAGTCACCACAGATCCTAAAGGGTATGGCAAATATCTGCAGTGTCACGGCTACATCAAAATGGCTCAATGCTGATGCACAGGGACATTATCCTGATCCACAGTATGCTGCATATCACTTTACTTCATGGATTTCTTGTGTGTCCCGAACAGAAAGGTCTTAATTGGGACCTGTAAATTTAATGGACCCCATGCCTGCATGATACTACATCAGGCCCGTTCATTTAGTGTAACTGTGTGAGTGCCAAGGGTAGTGGGCACTGATAGGGCAGTATGGGCACATTACAGCATGTGACATAAATGCCGAGACTGTTTGGGGCACCCAGCCTGCAAACTCCCAGCCAGAATTTACATCAGGAAGCCGATGCTGATAGCGCCTATTTCAGCTGCATCGACGTTCTCAGGACACGGGTACAGCTAATACAATGGTAAAGCAGGAATCCATTAGCATTCACCCTGCGACCAGTGGTTTGGCATAGACAGACGCAATTCCATTACATCATTGTGCCCACTGCGCCTAACCACCAGACAGACATGAGCAGATCTGCTTCATAAGTCGTGAGAACGTGGACCAGGTGATTGTTTACTTTGGAAGCACATAAGTAGGCATTATACTGTGTAGGGCACATAAGGGGCATTATACTGTGTAGGGCACATAAGGGGCATTATAATGTGTAGGGCATATAAGTGGGCATTATACTGTGTAGGGCACATAAGGGGCATTATACTGTGTAGGGCACATAAGGGGCATTATACTGTGTAGGGCACATAAGGGGCATTATACTGTGTAGGGCATATAAGAGGGCAATATACTGTGTAGGGCACATAAGGGGCATTATACTGTTTGAGGGCACATAAGATAACGTAATACTGTGGGGGGCACATAAGAGGGCATTATACTGTGTAGGGCACATAAGAAGGCATTATACTATATAGGGCACAAGCGGGCATTATATTGTGTGGGAGCACATAAGAGAGCATTATACTGTTTGAGGGGACACTAGAGGGAATTATACTGTGTAGGGCACATAAGCGGGCATTATACTGTGTAGGGCACATAAGCGGGCATTATACTGTGTAGGGCATGCTGTGTAGGGCACATAAGTGAGCATTATAGTGTGCAGGGCATATAAAGGGGCCTTATACTGCGTAGGGGCACATAAGGGGGAATTTTACTTCATAGGGGCACATAATGGGGCATTATACTGTGTGGGAGCACATAAGGGGGTATTACATTGCGTAGGGCACATAAGAGGGCATTATACTGTGGAAGCGGGCATTATATTGTGTGGAGGCTCCTGTGAAAATACATAAAAAGTTGTGTAAGATAAAATGCATTTTATTTTCAAAATTAAAGGGGAAAAAAATAGTTTAAAAAAATGGCACAAAACTCAAAGAATGAAGAAACTATAGGTGGCCAATAAAATGCTGGGTTACTCCATGACACGAAAACCACACTCCTCTTTTTCTACCCATGTAATTTTGTCCGTATTGTTTGGTGGTGGCAACTCTGTATATAATGTGTGAGAACAGTCTGGTTACTAATTGCTGGTTACAGATTGATATAGTAACAGGTTGTAAAGCTGAAAAATACCCGCCGCCCGTCCAGTTCAGCCTGTTATCCTGAAAATACTCCAGTAAGACAAAAAAATAAGTCATGAGGTAGAAGTCAATTTAGTAGAAAAAATTCCATCCAGAATCTACTTAGGCAATCAGAATACCGCCCCAGAAATCTAATAACCATAACCTGTAATATTATTACTAAGGGTGAGCGAATCGCGATTGGGATCCAAGATCCGAAGTTGATTTGTTCTCCAAGTTCATTTTAATGCTGTACGGAGACCTGTCTCCATACAGCATTAAAATGTATGGGCTTTGGGGAGGCAAAATTCGTTAATTCGGAAGTCGTGCGAGACTTCGGTGAAGAACTTTGACCTTCGATTCTATAACTTTAATAACACTTTAAAACAGGAATCTGAAGTCGGCTTTGGTAGCAGATTGTACCTCCATACTGAAGCCAACTTCGGATTGCTGTTGTAAAATGTTTTTACAGAATCAAAAGCCGAAGTTCTTCACTGAAGTCTCGCGCGATTTCGGACTTAACAAAGTTTGCCTCCACGAAGCCCATACATTTTAACGGTGTGCGGAGACAGGGTTTAATAAAGATCCACCTTTTTTCACTGAAGACCGGAGTGCTGCCTTGCCATCCGTTTTTTTCTGTATTGATTGTGAATTGTTTTGTCAGGAATTCTACAAGGATTTTGCACCTAGCATCCCGGGAGTGCTGCTATAATCTCTTTTGGTTATACAGTACAGACCAAAAGTTTGGACACACCTTCTCATTCAAAGAGTTTTCTTTATTTTCATGACTATGAAAATTGTAGATTCACACTGAAGGCATCAAATCTATGAATTAACACATGTGGAATTATATACATAACAAAAAAGTGTGAAACAACTGAAAATATGTCATATTCTAGGTTCTTCAAAGTAGCCACCTTTTGCTTTGATTACTGCTTTGCACACTCTTGGCATTCTCTTGATGAGCTTCAAGAGGTAGTCACCTGAAATGGTCTTCCAACAGTTTTGAAGGAGTTCCCAGATATGCTTAGCACTTGTTGGCCCTTTTGCCTTCACTCTGCGGTCCAGCTCACCCCAAACCATCTCCATTGGGTTCAGGTCCAGTGACTGTGGAGGCCAGGTCATCTGGCGCAGCACCCCATCACTCTCCTTTATGGTCAAATAGCCCTTACACAGCCTGGAGGTGTGTTTGGGGTCATTGTCCTGTTGAAAAATAAATGATGGTCCAACTAAACGCAAACCGGATGGAATAGCATGCCGCTGCAAGATGCTGTGGTAGCCATGCTGGTTCAGTATGCCTTCAATTTTGAATAAATCCCCAACAGTGTCACCAGCAAAGCACCCCCACACCTCCTCCTCCATGCTTCACGGTGGGAACCAGGCATGTAGAGTCCATCCGTTCACCTTTTCTGCGTCACACAAAGACACAGTGGTTGGAACCAAAGATCTCAAATTTGGACTCATCAGACCAAAGCACAGATTTCCACTGGTCTAATGTCCATTCCTTGTGTTCTTTAGCCCAAACAAGTCTCTTCTGCTTGTTGCCTGTCCTTAGCAGTGGTTTCCTAGCAGATATTCTACCATGAAGGCCTGATTCACACAGTCTCCTCTTAACAGTTGTTCTAGAGATGTGTCTGCTGCTAGAACTCTGTGTGGCATTGACCTGGTCTCTAATCTGAGCTGCTGTAAACCTGCGATTTCTGAGGCTGGTGACTTGGATGAACTTATCCTCTGCAGCAGAGGTGACTCTTGGTCTTCCTTCCTGGGGCGGTCCGCATGTGAGCCAGTTTCTTTGTAGTGCTTGATGGTTTTTGTGACTGCACTTGGGGACACTTTCAAAGTTTTCCCAATTTTTCGGACTGACTGACCTTCATTTCTTAAAGTAATGATGGCCACTCGTTTTTCTTTACTTAGCTGCTTTTTTCTTGCCATAATACAAATTCTAACAGTCTATTCAGTAGGACTATCAGCTGTGTATCCACCTGACTTCTCCACAACGCAACTGATGGTCCCAACCCCATTTATAAGGCAAGAAATCCCACTTATTAAACCTGACAGGGCACACCTGTGAAGTGAAAACCATTTCAGGTGACTACCTCTTGAAGCTCATCAAGAGAATGCCAAGAGTGTGCAAAGCAGTAATCAAATCAAAAGGTGGCTACTTTGAAGAACCTAGAATATGACATATTTTCAGTTGTTTCACACTTTTTTGTTATGTATATAATTCCACATGTGTTAATTCATAGTTTTGATGCCTTCAGTGTGAATCTACAATTTTCATAGTCATGAAAATAAAGAAAACTCTTTGAATGATAAGGTGTGTCCAAACTTTTGGTCTGTACTGTATAACCAAAAGAGATTATAGCAGCACTCCCGGGATGCTAGGTGCAAAATCCTTGTAGAATTCCTGACAAAACAATTCACAATCAATACACAAAAACTAACAAGCGCTACAAAGAAACTGGCTCACATGCGGACCTCCCCAGGAAAGGAAGACCACGAGTCATCTCTGCTGCAGAGGATAAGTTCATTCGAGTCACCAGCCTCAGAAATCGCAGGTTAACAGCAGCTCAGATTAGAGACCAGGTCAATGCCACACAGAGTTCTAGCAGCAGACACATCTCTAGAACAACTGTTAAGAGGAGACTGTGTGAATCAGGCCTTCATGGTAGAATATATGCTAGGAAACCACTGCTAAGGACAGGCAACAAGCAGAAGAGACTTGTTTGGGCTGAAGAACACAAGGAATGGACATTAGACCAGTGGAAATCTGTGCTTTGGTCTGATGAGTCCAAATTTGAGATCTGTGCGACACAGAAAAGGTGAACGGATGGACTCTACATGCCTGGTTCCCACAGTAAAGCATGGAGGAGGAGGTGTAATGGTGTGGGGGTGCTTTGCTGGTGATACTGTTGGGGATTTATTCAAAATTGAAGGCATACTGAACCAGCATGGCTACCACAGCATCTTGCAGCGGCATGCTATTCCATCTGGTTTGCGTTTAGTAGGACCAACATTTTTTTTTCAACAGGACAATGACCCCAAACACACCTCCAGGCTGTGTAAGGGCTATTTGACCATGAAGGAGAGTGATGGGGTGCTGCGCCAGATGACCTGGCCTCCACAGTCACCGGACCTGAACCCAATAGAGATGGTTTGGGGTGAGCTGGACCGCAGAGTGAAGGCAAAAGGGCCAACAAGTGCTAAGCATCTCTGGGAACTCCTTCAAGACTGTTGGAAGACCATTTCAGGTGACTACCTCTTGAAGCTCATCAAGAGTGTGCAAAGCAGTAATCAAAGCAAAAGGTGGCTACTTTGAAGAACATAGAATATGACATATTTTCAGTTGTTTCACACTTTTTTGTTATGTATATAATTCCACATGTGTTAATTCATAGTTTTGATGCCTTCAGTGTGAATCTACAATTTTCATAGTTATGAAAATAAAGAAAACTCTTTGAATGAGAAGGTGTGTCCAAACTTTTGGTCTGTATTGTATGTTTGCCGAGGCTTTTGAGCAGAGGGGCGGTGTTTATATGCTTTGGCAAACACTTTGTATATAAAAAAATAAATAAAAATTCTGGCAATGATTTATTCATCCACGTCGATTGATGTGAATGGAGAAATCTGGTTTGCCAGGGCATACGAGCTGAGTGGGTTTGGATGTTGGGCGGAGCTCCTATGTCCTGGCAGACGCCTTTCCCCTCCTTTTTTTTTTTTTGCACATTTTTTGATCGATGTGAATGAAGAAATCTGTGCCGTTCATTTTTTCTTTCAGCCCAGAGGCTGAACGGAAAAAAGAAATCTCATTACCCGTATGCTCAATATAAGGAGAATAGCAGAAACTCCTAATGCTGGCCATACATGTAATGATTGTGGAGACCCTCAAATGCCCGGGCAGTACAAACACCCCACAAATGACCCTATTTTGGAAAGAAGACACCCCAAGGTATTCGCTGAGGGGCATATTGAGTCCATGAAAGATTGAACTTCTTGTCCCAAGTTAGCGGAAAGGGAGACTTTGTGAGAAAAAAAATAATAAAAATCAATTTCCGCAAACTTGTGCCCAAAAAAAAATCTTCTATGAACTCGCCATGCCCCTCACGGAATACCTTGGGGTATCTTCTTTCCAAAATGGGGTCACATGTGGTGTATTTATACTGCCCTGGCATTTTAGGGGCCCTAAAGCGTGAGAAGTCTGGAATCCAAATGTCTAAAAATGCCCTCCTAAAAGGTACTCATTGGAATTTGGGCCCATTTGCGCACCTAGGCTGCAAAAAAGTGTCACACATGTGGTATCGCTGTACTCAGGAGAAGTAGGGCAATGTGTTTTGGGGTGTCTTTTTACATATACCCATGCTGGGTGAGAGAAATATCTCTGTAAAATGACAAATTTGTATAAAAAAATGGGAAAAGTTGTCTTTTACAGAGATATTTATCTCACCCAGCATGGGTATATGTAAAGAGACACCCCAAAAAAACACATTGCCCTACTGCTCCTGAGTACGGCGATACCACATGTGTGACACTTTTTTGCAGCCTAGGTGTGCAAAGGGGCCAAAATTCCAATGAGTATCTTTACGATTTCACAGGTGGATATTACATTTTTTATTTTTTGTCACAAGTTAGTGGAATATGAGACTTTGTAAGAAAAAATAAATAAAAATAATAATAATAATAATCATTTTCCGCTAACTTGTGACAAAAAATAAAAACTTCCATGAACTCACTATGCCCATCAGCGAATACCTTAGGGTGTTTACTTTCCAAAATGGGGTCATTTGTGGGGTGTTTCTACTGTCCGGGCATTGTAGAACCTCAGGAAACATGGCAGGTGCTCAGAAAGTAAGAGCTGCTTCAAAATGTGGAAATTCACATTTTTGTACCATAGTTTGTAAACGCTATAACTTTTGCGCAAACCAATAAATATACATTTATTGCATTTTTTTTATCAAAGACATGTAGAACAATAAATTTAGAGTAAAATGTATATAGAAATGTAGTTTTTTTTGACAAATTTTACAACAGAAAGTGAAAAATTTCATTTTTTTGCAAAAATTTCGGTCAATTTCGATTAATATCAAAAAAAGTTAAAATGTCAGCAGCAATGAAATACCACCAAATGAAAGCTCTATTAGTGAGAAGAAAAGGAGGTAAAATTCATTTGGGTGGTAAGTTGTATGACTGAGCAATAAACCGTGAAAGTAGTGTAGTGCAGAATTGTAAAAAGTGGTCTGGTCATTAAGGGGGTTTAAGCTAGGGGGGCTGAGGTGGTTAATCAGGCATTATTGCTTGCTTTAACTGGATATATCCTGCTTATAGATGCTCTCGAAGTGCAATTTTCACAGTGTGAAATAATAATATTCTGGCTGCCGGCAGCCACCACTAGAGTCACCACAGATCCTAAAGGGTATGGCAAATATCTGCAGTGTCACGGCTACATCAAAATGGCTCAATGCCGAGGCACAGGGACATTATCCTGATCCACAGTATGCTGCATATCACTTTACTTCATGGATTTCTTGTGTGTCCCGAACAGAAAGGTCTTAATTGGGACCTGTAAATTTAATGGACCCCATGCCTGCATGATACTACATCAGGCCCGTTCATTTAGTGTAACTGTGTGAGTGCCAAGGGTAGTGGGCACTGATAGGGCAGTATGGGCACATTACAGCATGTGACATAAATGCCGAGACTGTTTGGGGCACCCAGCCTGCAAACTCCCAGCCAGAATTTACATCAGGAAGCCGATGCTGGTAGCGCCTATTTCAGCTGCATCGACGTTCTCAGGACACGGGTACAGCTAATACAATGGTAAAGCAGGAATCCATTAGCATTCACCCTGCGACCGGTGGTTTGGCACAGACAGACGCAATTCCATTACATCATTGTGCCCGCTGCGCCTAACCACCAGACAGACATGAGCAGATCTGCTTCATAAGTCGTGAGAACGTGGACCAGGTGATTGTTTACTTTGGAAGCACATAAGTGGGCATTATACTGTGTAGGGCACATAAGGGGCATTATAATGTGTAGGGCATATAAGTGGGCATTATACTGTGTGAGGGCACATAAGATAACGTAATACTGTGGGGGGCACATAAGAGGGCATTATACTGTGTAGGGCACATAAGAAGGCATTATACTATATAGGGCACAAGCGGGCGTTATATTGTGTGGGAGCACATAAGAGAGCATTATACTGTTTGAGGGGACACTAGAGGGAATTATACTGTGTAGGGCACATAAGCGGGCATTATACTGTGTAGGGCACATAAGCGGGCATTATACTGTGTAGGGCATGCAATGGGGTATTATACTGTGTAGGGCACATAAGAGAGCATTATAGTGTGCAGGGCATATAAAGGGGCATTATACTGTGTAGGGCACATAAGGGGGCCTTATACTGCGTAGCAGCACATAAGGGGGAATTTTACTTCATAGGGGCACATAATGGGGCATTATACTGTGTGGGAGCACATAAGGGGGTATTACATTGCGTAGGGCACATAAGAGGGCATTATACTGTGGAAGCGGGCATTATATTGTGTGGAGGCTCCTGTGAAAATACATAAAAAGTCGTGTAAGATAAAATGCATTTTATTTTCAAAATTAAAGGGGAAAAAAATAGTTTAAAAATATGGCACAAAACTCAAAGAATGAAGAAACTATAGGTGGCCAATAAAATGCTGGGTTACTCCATGCCACGAAAACCACACTCCTCTTTTTCTACCCATGTAATTTTGTCCGTATTGTTTGGTGGTGGCAACTCTGTATATAATGTGTGAGAACAGTCTGGTTACTAATTGCTGGTTACAGATTGATATAGTAACAGGTTGTAAAGCTGAAAAAAACCCGCCGCCCGTCCAGTTCAGCCTGTTATCCTGAAAATACTCCAGTAAGACAAAAAAAAAATCATGAGGTAGAAGTCAATTTAGTAGAAAAAATTCCATTCCAGAATCTATTTAGGCAATCAGAATACCTCCCCAGAAATCTAATAACCATAACCTGTAATATTATTACTAAGGGTGAGCGAATCGCGATTGGGATCCAAGATCCGAAGTTGATTTGTTCTCCAAGTTCATTTTAATGCTGTACGGAGACCTGTCTCCATACAGCATTAAAATGTATGGGCTTTGGGGAGGCAAAATTTGTTAATTCGGAAGTCGTGCGAGACTTCGGTGAAGAACTTTGACCTTTGATTCTATAACTTTATTAACACTTTAAAACAGGAATCTGAAGTCGGCTTTGGTAGCAGATTGTACCTCCATACTGAAGCCAACTTCGGATTGCTGTTGTAAAATGTTTTTAAAGTTACAGAATCAAAAGCCGAAATTCTTCACTGAAGTCTTGCGCGATTTCGGACTTAACAAAGTTTGCCTCCACGAAGCCCATACATTTTAACGGTGTGCGGAGACAGGGTTTAATAAAGATCCACCTTTTTTCACTAAAGACGGGAGTGCTGCCTTGCCATCCGTTTTTTTCTGTATTGATTGTGAATTGTTTTGTCAGGAATTCTACAAGGATTTTGCACCTAGCATCCCTGGAGTGCTGCTATAATCTCTTTTGGTTATACAGTACAGACCAAAAGTTTGGACACAACTTCTCATTCAAAGAGTTTTCTTTATTTTCATGACTATGAAAATTGTAGATTCACACTGAAGGCATCAAAACTATGAATTAACACATGTGGAATTATATACATAACAAAAAAGTGTGAAACAACTGAAAATATGTCATATTCTAGGTTCTTCAAAGTAGCCACCTTTTGCTTTGATTACTGCTTTGCACACTCTTGGCATTCTCTTGATGAGCTTCAAGAGGTAGTCACCTGAAATGGTTTTCACTTCACAGGTGTGCCCTGTCAGGTTTAATAAGTGGGATTTCTTGCCTTATAAATGGGGTTGGGACCATCAGTTGCGTTGTGGAGAAGTCAGGTGGATACACAGCTGATAGTCCTACTGAATAGACTGTTAGAATTTGTATTATGGCAAGAAAAAAGCAGCTAAGTAAAGAAAAACGAGTGGCCATCATTACTTTAAGAAATAAAGGTCAGTAAGTCTGAAAAATTGGGAAAACTTTGAAACCATCAAGCGCTACAAAGAAACTGGCTCACATGCAGACCGCCGCAGGAAAGGTAGACCAAGAGTCACCTCTGTTGCGGAGGATAAGTTCATCCAAGTCACCAGCCTCAGAAATCGCAGGTTAACAGCAGCTCAGATTAGAGACCAGGTCAATGCCACACAGAGTTCTAGCAGCAGACACATCTCTAGAACAACTGTTAAGAGGAGACTGTGTGAATCAGGCCTTCATGGAAGAATATCTGCTAGGAAACCACTGCTAAGGACAGGCAACAAGCAGAAGAGACTTGTTTGGCCTAAAGAACACAAGGAATGGACATTAGACCAGTGGAAATCTGTGCTTTGGTCTGATGAGTCCAAATTTGAGATCTTTGGTTCCAATCACTGTGTCTTTGTGCGACGCAGAAAAGGTGAACGGATGGACTCTACATGCCTGGTTCCCACCGTGAAGCATGGAGAAGGAGGTGTGATGGTGTGGGGGTGCTTTGCTGGTGACACTGTTGGGGATTTATTCAAAATTGAAGGAATACTGAACCAGCATGGCTACCACAGCATCTTGCAGCGGCATGCTATTCCATCCGGTTTGCGTTTAGTTGGACCATCATTTATTTTTCAACAGGACAATGACCCCAAACACACCTCCAGGCTGTGTAAGGGCTATTTGACCATGAAGGAGAGTGATGGGGTGCTGAGCCAGATGACCTGGCCTCCACAGTCACTGGACCTGAACCCAATGGAGATGGTTTGGGGTGAGATGGACCGCAGAGTGAAGGCAAAAGGGCCAACAAGTGCTAAGCATATCTGGGAACTTCTTCAAAACTGTTGGAAAACCATTTCAGGTGATTACCTTATGAAGCTCATCAAGAGAATGCCAAGAGTGTGCAAAGCAGTAATCAAAGCAAAAGGTGGCTACTTTGAAGAACCTAGAATATGACATATTTTCAGTTGTTTCACACTTTTTTGTTATGTATATAATTCCACATGTGTTAATTCATAGTTTTGATGCCTTCAGTGTGAATCTACAATTTTCATAGTCATGAAAATAAAGAAAACTCTTTGAATGAGAAGGTGTTTTCCAAACTTTGCAAAATCCTTGTAGAATTCCTGACAAAACAATTCACAATCATTACAGAAAAAAACGGATGGCAAGGCAGCACTCCCGTCTTCAGTGGAAAAAGGTGGATCTTTATTAAACCCTGTCTCCGCACACCGTTAAAATGTATGGGCTTCGTGGAGGCAAACTTTGTTAAGTCCAAAATCGTGCGAGACTTCAGTGAAGAACTTCGGCTTTTGATTCTGTAACTTTAAAAACATTTTACAACAGCAATCCGAAGTTGACTTCAGTAAGGAAATACAATCTGCTACCAAAGCCGACTTCAGATTCCTGTTTTAAAGTGTTATTAAAGTTATAGAATCGAAGGTCAAAGTTCTTCACCGAAATCTTGCACGACTTCCGAATTAACGAATTTTGCCTCCGCAAAGCCCATACATTTTAATGCTGTATGGAGACAGGTCTCTGTACAGCATTAAAATTAACTTGGAGAACAAATCAACTTCGGATCTTGGATCCCAATCGCGATTTGCTCACCCTTAGTAATAATATTACAGGTTATGGTTATTAGATTTCTGGGGAGGTATTCTGATTGCCTAAATAGATTCTGGAATGGAATTTCTTCTACTAAATTGACTTCTACCTCATGATTTTTTTTTTGTCTTACTGGAGTATTTTCAGGATAACAGGCTGAACTGGACGGGCGGCGGGTTTTTTTCAGCTTTACAACCTGTTACTATATCAATCTGTAACCAGCAATTAGTAACCAGACTGTTCTCACACATTATATACAGAGTTGCCACCACCAAACAATACAGACAAAATTAGCTTGACAACCTGTTACTATATCAAGTGGAAACCATTTCAGGTGACTACCTCTTGAAGCTCATCAAGAGAATGCCAACAGTGTGCAAAGCAGTAATCAAAGCAAACGGTGGCTACTTTGAAGAACCTAGAATATGACATATTTTCAGTTGTTTCACACTTTCTTGTTATGTATAGAATTCCACATGTGTTAATTCATAGTTTTGATGCCTTCAGTGTGAATCTACAATTTTTATAGTCATGAAAATAAAGAAAACTCTTTGAATGGGAAGGTGTGTCCAAACTTTTGGTCTGTACTGTATATATATATATAAAGTCGTGGCCAAAAGTTTTGAGAATTACATTAATATTGGAAATTGGAAAAGTTGCTGCTTAAGTTTTTATAATAGCAATTTGCATATACTCCAGAATGTTATGAAGAGTGATCAGATGAATTGCATAGTTCTTCTTTGCCATGAAAATTAACTTAATCTCTAAAAAAACTTTCCACTGCATTTCATTGCCATCATTAAAGGACCTGCTGAGATCATTTCAGTTTTCGTCTTGTTAACTCAGGTGAGAATGTTGACGAGCACAAGGCTGGAGATCATTATGTCAGGCTGATTGGGTTAAAATGGCAGACTTGACCTGTTAAAAGGAGGGTGATGCTTGAAATCATTGTTCTTCCATTGTTAACCATGGTGACCTGCAAAGAAACGCGTGCAGCCATCATTGCATTGCATAAAAATGGCTTCACAGGCAAGGATATTGTGGCTACTAAGATTGCACCTCAATCAACAATTTAGTGGATCATCAAGAACTTCAAGGAAAGAGGCTCAATTCTTGTTAAGAAGGCTTCAGGGGGCATCCAAGAAAGTCCAGCAAGCGTCAGTATCGTCTCCTAAAGAGGATTCAGCTGCGGGATCGGAGTGCCACCAGTGCAGAGCTTGCTCAGGAATGGCAGCAGGCAGGTGTGAGTGCATCTGCACGCACAGTGAGGCGAAGACTTTTGGAAGATGGCCTGGTGTCAAGAAGGGCAGCAAGAAGCCACTTCTCTCCAAAAAAAACATCAGGGACAGATTGATCTTCTGCAGAAAATATGGTGAATGGACTGCTGAGGACTGGGGCAAAGTCATATTCTCTGATGAAGTCTCTTTCCGATTGTTTGGGGCATCAGGAAAAAGGCTTGTCCGGAGAAGAAGAGGTGAGCGCTACCATCAGTCCTGTGTCATGCCAACAGTAAAGCATCCTAAGACCATTCATGTGTGGGGTTGCTTCTCATCCAAGGGAGTGGGCTCACTCACAATTTTGCCTAAAAACACAGCCATGAATAAAGAATGGTTCCAAAACACCCTCCAACAGCAACTTCTTCTAAAAATCCAACAACAGTTTAGTGAAGAACAATGCATTTTCCAGCACGATGGAGCACCGTGCCATAAGGCAAAAGTGATAACTAAGTGGCTCGGGGACCAAAACGTTGACATTTTGGGTCCATGGCCTGGAAACTCCCCAGATCTTCATCCCATTGAGAACTTATGGTCAATCCTCAAGAGGCTGGTGGACAAATAAAAACCCACTAATTCTGATAAACTCCAAGAAGTGATTATGAAAGAATCGGTTGCTATCAGTCAGGAATTGGCCCAGAAGTTGATTGAGAGCATGCCCAGTCGAATTGCAGAGGTCCTGAAAAAGAAGGGCCAACACCGCAAATACTGACTCTTTGCATAAATGTCATGTAATTGCTGATAAAAGCCTTTTAAATGTATAAAGTGCGTGTAATTATATTTCACTACATCACAGAAACAAAGATCTAAAAGCAGTTTAGCAGCAAATTTTGTGAAAACTAATATTTGTGTTATTCTCAAAACTTTTGGCCACGACTGGGCATATATATTTATTTATTAAGGGCGATTTATTGGCCTGTATTTGTGGAAGGGGCGACCCCCTCCCCCCACGCCTTCATATAGCTAGGCGCACCAACGCCACCTCGTCCTGCGTGGATTCGGCGTCCTAGTGCGTGCTACGTGTGTCCTGCTTGAGGAGGCTTATCTGCTCTACTTCGCATGTTTCTTTCTTGCCTCTCGGCTTCCGGGTTGGGTAAGTGATTTACTGCAGTCTTTTGTCCTTTCAGTCTGGCCGGCGGTGTGTCGGCTCCTTTAGGTAAGAAGAAGCACCACCGCACTGGAACGTTTCTGCCTGGCAGCATCGGCTCCCCACGCGGCAGACTCTCAGACTCTCAGGAGTCAGCGCGACTCCGCTCTCGGCGCATTGTAATTTATAGCTCGGGCCGCCACGCTCGTAGTGAGGCAGGGGTGCGTGCAAGGCTTTTTGCTACTGGTAGACTCTTGGTTCATCTGGTCTGTTGGAGCCTCCAGGCAGCAGGTGATTGATGATGGTTCTTGAAAAAAAAAAAAATTGCAGAAGGGAGTATGGACTATTTGAAAGTAAAAAAAAAAAAAAAGGGAGGATATATAGGTGTATAGTATTTAGTAGAAACATGTTGGGTGGGGGCACAGAGTGGGAGTTTGGGTTGTGAAAAAACAAAACAGAAAAAAAAAAAGGGGACTCTTTAAGGTTCCGTAGCGTGTGTCGCAAGGTAATTGCCAATCATCTTCTTTTAGTTGCAGCTTCACTTTTTCCGTGGCTTCGGTATTTCCGTTGGATTAGCTAGAAGAAAAAAATATATAAAAATATCTCTGCATGTGCAGGGGTCGCTACTACTTCTTAGTTGCATTTTGCTGTTATCATGTTTGTTATAAGTTCTTTGTTATTTCATTTATGCAGGTTCTTTCTGAAGTCTCGGTAAGTCCACGTCATGACCAACGTTGGCATGGTTGTTGTCAGTTCCTACTTCCACGCTTTCCTCGGTCTCGGCTTCACGGTATTTGCCTCGTCACCAGTTCAGTGTCACATAGGTGGTTCTTGTGTTAGGAGCGGGGGTTCACGTCACGGTTCTACAAGTTGCTTACGTGCCGGCGCACGCATTTTCCACTCATAATGGCACGCATGGTTGTTCACTCAGGTGACGGCGCACCTCAACGCTGTACCGTTCTAAAATACTGATGTTTGTCCACAGTCAGCAATGTCGCATGCATCTGATATCGTGGAGGGTTCTGTGGATGAGAATGTCACCAGGATCTCTGAAGCGGGCAGTATTCCGTCGCTCCGGAATACTGGGCCAATATTGACATCGAGCTCTTCTGCAGACATTTTGCCGGCCTCAAAGCCCCATCTTGTGCTCAATGTCAATCTATTTTTCACACCGCCGACTGGTGTCACCTGGCAGCTGGAGGTATGGAGATGACCACCAGTACCTCTGCTGCCGGCCCATCAGAGGCCCACAAGGGTATTGGCACGGTCGACAAATTGGGTCGTCCTGTCAAATTTCTAGGTAGATCCCAAATATGTAATAATTACAATTTCTCAGCCTGTAACTATGGTCAATGTCGTCTTCTCCACGTGTGCACCAATTGTTTCCGAGCTCACCCCAAGGTGGTGTGTACATTAAAACCGGATAAATCCTACCTGAGCGTAGTGGACACTGATTATTTACAGCACTTTCTGCAGGGTCATCATGACCCTGAGTTTTCTAATTTTCTCATCTCAGGGTTCAAGAAGGGCTTCCATACAGGTTTGATCACACTTCCTGTATGGAGCTGACATATCAAATGCTTTCAAAATCTTACTTATCATGCCTTCGCTATGGCAATGGCATGGCATCACTTTTGGTTCCAAGAGTAGCCCCTGGCTTTTTGACCATTTCGCGCAGAGCCTTCAGTGGATCTTAGAAACCAAATTCCGCTGCGATCACGTCATTCATTACCTCGACGACTTCTTATTGATCGAACCCCCTAACAGACCTGCACAGGCCCTTGACACCTTGTTGGCAGTCTTTTCCAAACTTGGGGTTCCCGTGTCACCTAAGAAAATCGAAGGCCCTTCCACTGTCATCACCTTTTTAGGGATTGTGTTGGACTCCGACAACATGGTAGCTAGGTTACCAGAAGAGAAATTAGTCAGGATTAGAGATGTCATTCACAGGTTCACACTAGGCAGATTCACAACCAAGGCGGATCTGCAGTCACTCTTGGGCATGCTGAACTTTGCCATGTGAATCATTCCTCAAGGCAGGTCATTCATATCTCGGTTACTAGCCCTCCTCCCGGATGCAGCCAACCAAGACAGTCCAGTTCAATTAGATGCACAAGCCATAGTAGACTTAGTCATGCGGGATCATTTGCTGTGTCATTGGAATAGAGTCACCTTCTTTATTCCGTCCGCCAGTAACACTTTCCCTATGTTCTTTTCAGATGCATCAGCCACTACAGGGTTTGCCACCATTTTTGGCACCCACTGGTTGGCCGGGACATGGCCCGATGAAGTCAGAAAGATTCCTGAGTTCATGCAGACGTCAGCTCTCTTCGAACTTTGCCCTATTGTAGCAGCTGCTCGTGCCTGGGGTCACCTATGGTCCCATTCCACTGTTGTCTTCATTTCCGATAACACTGCCACAGTAGACATTTTATTGAAGGGTAGGTCCAAGTCCCCACACATCATGTCTTTTGCTAGACGCTTGGTCCAGTTCTCCCTGACTTACAATTTCAGTTATTGCTGTTCGCATATCCGTGGTACCCAGAATGTGGTGGACGACGCTTTGTCTCAGGCTAATTTTTCCCTCTTTTCCCAGGTAATGCCGGAAGCACACGCCACAGGGACCGCAGTCCCACCATTTTTAACCCTGTTTTTGGATTAACCAGCCATCTGCTCACCGCACATCGACTAGTTGGCCAATACCTCATGAAGCTACTCCACGGGCTGGAGCTTGTTTTGCAAGTTCCAAGAGAAGTATACCCAGCGAGATACCAATTTCATCAACTATGTCCTGGCCTTCATTGGCTACTCGGAGTGTAAACTATCACACAATACCGTCAGGTCCTACCTCGCAGGGGTCCAGCATTTCACCTCGCTTGGTCATCCGGATAGGGGCTCCCTGTTTTCTGCGCATGTTATCAAGGCCTCTTTGAGAGGATTAGAGAAATCCGGTACTGTGGAACAGTCGCGCCGTACTGGCATTTCCGACAAATTATTCCGAGACCTATTGGACATGCTTGACAGAGCTCCGTTCGGACTTCTCCCCAGTTTGGTGTTAAAACCAGCTGTCTACCTCGCCTTTTTACGGCTTCCTAAGACCAGGAGAGTTCACCTGCAAGAACTCCAACAACAGGTTCATCAGAATCAATAAGCTGATCCGTAGTCCCGATGGTCTGGTTTTATCCTTACCGGTCACCAAGATGTCCCAGACTGGTCCCCCTACAGAGGTGAACTTTTTCCCGATGGCACATGTCTGGTGTCCAGTCATGGTCCTGCAACACTTGCTAACCACGCAGCATCCCACTCAGGACACATGGGAACTGCAAAATTATTGTAAAACTGCATTATTGCATTGCATGTCATTTTGCATTACAACACCTGTTGTATCCCTGTTCATAGGCTGGTCAAGTGTATTTTATACATCCCACCACTAGATGGGGATAGCACTACTCTGGGATATCCAGCCCAGCTCAGCTCTTATCTGTAGTCAGTCTGTTGTTAAGTTTGAGAGAGTGCAGATCAAGCACATCTGCTCAGGTGAAAGTCTAGTCCAAGAAGGGACAAAGAAAGGAAAGACTTAGGACCAAAGGATAATGGCCACTACCCACGCATCAAAGACCTTTGGGAACCTAGGCGAAGGACACGTTAGCTACAGGCAACCTCACCAAATTGCACTGGTTTAAAAGGGACCATGAAGCAAAGTCACCTACCAGTAAGACCTATACAGAACCACAAGCTGAATCAAAACCCAGCCAAACGTATTAACAGTGGATCAACAGAATTCCTCTAAAGAACAAAAGACTGTTTTCTGTCTGGATGTATATGCCGCAACTAAAAGCAGCCACAGTAAAAGTTGTGAGTTGTATCCTAACACTGTTTACTTTATTCTTCAATTTCACTACAACTGGTTGTACCACCATTAACGGTACTGGCGTCACGACTAATACCACCAAGGGACCCAGCCGCCACAAGCACCCTAAACACCACTGCCATCAAGGGCACCTCAACCTCCATCTAGGCTGGTGCTTCCCTACCACAGAGTGTGCCCCGGAGGATTTTGTGCTGTCTTTCTCATCACTGTGCTGCTGGCCCAGGGAGGCTTTCTGCTAACCGTGAGTAAACCGATGAACTGTATTATTATTGGCCCCCTCATCGGCCCACCGTGCACCTCACGTGTAACCCCTGCGTGTCACGGACGGTGTACAGGAAACAAGGCAAAGCAACATGCATAAATGACTCGCTGGATCCAAAAACTAAGGAACCAAGGGGGGGCCCCTGCAGAAGACCTGGCACTTTCCCTGGCTGCTCAGCCTATGCAAAGATCCGAATGGTGGAAGTTTGCATATCCACGTACCTTGACTATATAACCCCTGAGCACCCTACAATAGTGAGGGGACACGACCACCGGCTCCCTACACAAGATACGGAGGGAGTCAGGGTCACCTGGGATCCAGCAAACAGAAAATAACAGATAAATGTTCAACACTTAGCTTTTGTAGCAGACAGGAGAACAAGATCAGCATGCACACACACTCCAGGAAGAAGTATAAGCCGCCCAGAAAAGAATTCTGGGGAGGAATTTAAAGGGAAGCAATTAGTCCAACACATGACAGCTGAGAGAGGCTAACGAGATGAAGAACTGAATACCACAACAAAGAAAGTCAAGGAGGAGGCTCTGAAAGGCCTCTGTCAGAGCTTCTCAGCTGTCTGGTTGTGACAGTACCCCTCCCTCTACGAGTGGACTCCGGACACTCAGAACCCACCTTCTCAGGATGGGACCTATGGAAAGCCCTGATGAGACGAGAGGCCTTAATGTCCGTCACTGGGACCCACATCCTCTCCTCAGGACCATACCCCTCCCAATGAACAAGGTACTGAAGAGAACCGCGGACAAGACGAGAATCCACAATCCTAGAGACCTGAAATTCAAGATTCCCATCAACCATAATCGGAGGAGGAGGCAAAGGCGAGGGTACAATGGGTTGAACATAAGGTTTCAATAAGGACTTATGAAAAACATTATGGATCTTCCAAGTCTGAGGAAGATCAAGACGGTATGCAACAGGATTGATGACAGACAGGATTTTGTAAGGCCCAATAAACCTAGGACCCAACTTCCAGGAGGGAACCTTCAATTTGATATTCTTGGTAGACAACCACACCAGATCACCAACATTCAGGTCCGGACCAAGCACACGTCTCTTATCTGCCACACGCTTGTATCTCTCACTCATGCTCTTTAGATTATCCTGAATCTTTTGCCAAATAGATGACAAAGACGAAGAGAATCTGTCCTCATCAGGTAAACCAGAAGACCCCTCTCCCGAGAAAGTCCCAAACTGCGGATGAAACCCATATGCACCAAAAAATGGTGACTTATCAGAGGACTCCTGACGACGGTTATTTAAAGCAAACTCAGCAAGGGACAAAAAAGAACACCAATCTTCTTGATTCTCCGCCACAAAACAGCGCAGATATGTCTCCAGATTCTGATTGACGCGCTCTGTCTGGCCATTCGACTGCGGGTGGAAAGCAGAAGATAATGACAACCGAACCCCCAAGCGAGAACAGAAAGCCTTCCAGAATCTGGAAACAAACTGCGTGCCCCTATCAGAGACTATGTCTGAAGGAATACCGTGCAATTTGACAATGTGATCAATAAATGCCTGCGCCAGCCTCTTAGCATTGGGCAAACCAGGAAAAGGGATGAAATGCACCATTTTGCTAAAACGGTCCACCACCACCAGAATCACAGTCTTCCCCGAGGAACGAGGCAGGTCCGTTATGAAGTCCATGGACAGATGTGTCCAAGGACGGGAAGGAATGGGTAAGGGAAGGAGAGGACCTGATGGCCGTGAATGAGGGACTTTGGCACGAGTGCAAGTCTCACAGGCTGCCACAAAACCCTCAACCGACTTACGAAGCGCAGGCCACCAGAATCTCCGAGCGATGAGATCCAGTGTGGCTCTTACCCCCGGGTGCCCAGCAAGGACCGTATCGTGGTGTTCCTTAAAAATCTTGTGTCTTAAAGCGAGAGGCACAAACAACCTCCCAGGAGGACAAAGATCAGGAGCCTCTGACTGGGCTGCCTGCACCTCTGCCTCCAATTCGGGAAAAAGAGCAGAGACCACCACACCTTCAGCCAAAATGGGACCCGGGTCTTCAAAATTCCCGCCTCCCGGAAAACAACGTGACAGGGCATCTGCCTTCACATTCTTAACTCCAGGGCGGAACGTGACAACAAAATTAAACCTAGAAAAGAACAAAGACCATCTGGCCTGTCTCGGGTTCAGACGCTTGGCTGACTCCAAGTAGGCCAGATTTTTATGGTCAGTAAATACGGTAATAGGGTGTCTGGCTCCCTCTAGCCAATGGCGCCATTCCTCAAAAGCCAACTTGATGGCCAACAATTCCCTATCTCCCACATTGTAATTTCTCTCTGCGGAGGAGAGTTTTCTTGAGAAAAAGGCACACAGTCGCCAATTGGCAGGAGAGGAACCCTGAGACAAGACCGCCCCCACACCCACCTCAGAAGTATCAACCTCAACTATGAAGGGTAAAGAAACATCAGGTTGCACTAAGATGGGAGCGGAAGCAAAACTCTCCTTGATATCAGAAAAAGCCTTACGCGCCTCTACTGACCAAGAAGAAAAATCTACCCCCTTTCTGGTCATATCAGTGAGTGGTTTAACAATAGAAGAATAATTCAAAATGAACTTCCTGTAATAATTGGCAAAGCCCCAAAAACGCATCAGCGCCTTCTGATTCTCAGGAAGCTCCCACTCAAGCACAGCGCGGACCTTCTGGGGGTCCATGCGAAAACCAGAAGTGGAGAGAAGAAACCCCAGAAATTGAATTTCTGGAACCGCAAACACACATTTTTCCAGTTTCGCATATAATTTATTCTCCCGCAGGATGAGCAAGACCTGACGTAAATGTTCCTTATGAGTTTTGAAATCGGGAGAAAAAAATCAAAATGTCATCCAAATACACCAATACAAATTTTCCCATCAAATGATAAAAAAATGCTGTTCACGAAATGCTGAAAAACGGCTGGGGCATTCATTAAACCAAAAGGCATAACCAAATTTTCAAAATGGCCCTCAGGGGTATTGAAGGCCGCCTTCCATTCGTCCCCTTCTCTGACCCTGACCAGGTTGTATGCCCCTCTTAGATCTAATTTGGAAAAGACTTTAGCCCCAACAACCTGGTTTAACAGGTCCGGGATCAGAGGAAGCGGATAAGGGTCACGAATAGTGATACTGTTCAGCTCCCTGAAATCCAGACAAGGTCTTAAAGAACCATCTTTTTTTTCTTAACAAAGAAAAAACCAACGGCAACAGGTGACTTTGAGGGTCGTATGTGTCCCTTTCTCAGACTCTCAGAGATATAAGCACGCATAGCGATCCTCTCAGGTTGGGAAAGATTGTATAAACGAGATTTAGGCAGCTTGGCGTCTGGGATGAGATTAATAGGGCAATCGTACTCCCTGTGCGGGGGCAAATCCTGAACTCCACTCTCAGAGAAGACATCCGAAATTTCAGAGAGAAAAGATGGTACAGTCTTAGTAGCAACCTCAGAAACAGATGTCATGAGGCAATTCTCTCTGCAAAAGTCACTCCAACCATTTATTTGCCTCGCTTGCCAATCAATGGTGGGGTTATGCTTAGTGAGCCAGGGCAGCCCCAACACCAGAGGGGTAGGCAAACCGCTAAGGACGAAACATGACACATCCTCAACATGAGCATCACTCACAATTAAACGGATATCGTGAACTATGCCCTTTAATGATTTCTGAGAAAGTGGAGCGGAATCGATAGCAAAAACAGGAATATCCTTTCCCAAAGTGCGCACCTGGAAACCATGAGTTATCGCAAATTGATTATCAATGAGATTGACCGCTGCTCCACTATCCACAAAAATCTCACAAAAAATGTCCTTTCTCTCTAGCGCCACCCTAGCCAGCAGGACAAAACGGGAACTACAAGCAAATGGAAAACCTTCAATTTCCGCCTCAACCCTGCCAATAGTAACAGACGGAACATTTTTAAAAGATTTTTTCCTGTTTGTTTCTTTATTACTCCCAGAAAACTGCTTGAATCTCCTAGAGGGACAAATATTTGCCAAATGATTTATACCTCCACAACAAAAACAAACTTTCCCATGCGGGCTGAATCTTCTATTGTCAGAGGCAATCAACCCCAGCTGCATGGGCTCCTGCTCAGAAGGGGCTGACGGCGACTGAGACCCCTGCACACAGAATGGGACCGCTGCACTGTCCTGGGACTGCGTATGACAGGAAGGGGACATCTCTCCTCTCTCTCTAAGACGCCTGTCAATACGAACGGCCTGAGACATGGCAGAGTCCAAAGAAATAGGCCTCTCATGAAAGGCAAATGCATCTTTCAATCCCTCTGAAAGACCATGGCAAAATTGACTTCGGAGTGCAGCATCATTCCAACCAGTATTAACTGCCCATCTCCGAAATTCTGAGCAGTATATTTCTGCGGATTGTTTACCCTGGCATAATAGACGTAGTCTAGACTCAGCCAGAGCAATACGATCCGGATCATCATATATCTGACCCAGGGCTAAAAAGAATTCATCCACTGAACGGAGAGGCCGTGCCCCCTCCGGCAGCGAAAAGGCCCAGGACTGAGCGTTACCTCTGAGCAGCGATATAATGATCCCCACCCTCCGTTCCTCATCACCAGAGGAATGGGGAAGAAGGTGAAAATGGAGTTTGCAAGCCTCTCTAAAACGCACAAAATTCTCACTACCCCCGGAGAACGTATCCGGGAGCGAGATCTTAGGCTCAGAACAAACTCCATGAACGCAAGCTGAACCGGTCACTTGAAGCTGAGAAAAAGTCTTACGGAGATCAGCTACCTCCAATGAAAGACCCTGGAAGCGTTCAGCCAAAAGTGAAACCGGATCCATGCTTGAGACGGTTTTGGCGGCTTATAATGTCACGGACGGTGTACAGGAAACAAGGCAAAGCAACATGCATAAATGACTCGCTGGATCCAAAAACAAAGGAACCAAGGGGGGACCCCTGCAGAAGACCTGGCACTTTCCCTGGCTGCTCAGCCTATGCAAAGATCCGAATGGTGGAAGTTTGCATATCCACGTACCTTGACTATATAACCCCTGAGCACCCTACAATAGTGAGGGGACACGACCACCGGCTCCCTACACAAGATACGGAGGGAGTCAGGGTCACCTGGGATCCAGCAAACAGAAAATAACAGATAAATGTTCAACACTTAGCTTTTGTAGCAGACAGGAGAACAAGATCAGCATGCACACACACTCCAGGAAGAAGTATAAGCCGCCCAGAAAAGCATTCTGGGGAGGAATTTAAAGGGAAGCAATTAGTCCAACACATGACAGCTGAGAGAGGCTAACGAGATGAGGAACTGAATACCACAACAAAGAAAGTCAAGGAGGAGGTTCTGAAAGGCCTCTGTCAGAGCTTCTCAGCTGTCTGGTTGTGACACTGCGGTTCTGACATGCTACAACCACCCTAGCAAGTCATGATCCTCAGGAGCTGCTGATGCCGTTTCCCACGTGGCTATTAACCACCTCACAATCCATTGAGCATGTCCGTGTTTTAGTTTTGAATCTAGGGTTGAATCCTGCCACCGTGTCCGGACTTTCATTCCGGATTGGCGCTGCATCCGCTGCGTCCAGAAACAAAGTCCCGGCTCATATTATTCGCAAATTAGGCCGCTGGCGATCCTCCTGCTTTAATAGATACATTCCCCAACCTAAGCAGGAGATGTTGCTTGCATTTCAGCACTTGGTGATGTAAGAATTGTATGTAATAAATTCCTAATTTCGCACTTCTGGCGTTTTGCCCTCTTATTCAGGTACCCCTACGACGCAACGGTTATGGCACAACTCAAGACGCTTAGTACTATTAGTTAGGCAGGTCAAGTAGTCACCCGTAGGATTCATGGTTTACTGATGAGCCACGACCACAAATACTGTATATACACTAACAAGCAAAAGGGTAACAATGTTTTGAACTTTTGACTTTCAGGCTCCATATCTCACCATCCACTACAGCTTAGAACTAGGGATGAGCGAACTCGAACTGTATAGTTCGGGTTCGTACCGAATTTTGGGGTGTCCGTGACACGGACCCGAACCCGGACATTTTCGTAAAAGTCCGGGTTCGGGTTCGGTGTTCGTCGCTTTCTTCGCGCTTTTGTGACGCTTTCTTGGCGCTTTTTGAAAGGCTGCAAAGCAGCCAATCAACAAGCGTCATACTACTTGCCCCAAGAGGCCATCACAGCCATGCCTACTATTGGCATGGCTGTGATTGGCCAGAGCACCATGTGACCCAGCCTCTATTTAAGCTGGAGTCACATAGCGCCGCCCGTCACTCTGCTCTGATTAGCGTAGGGAGAGGTTGCGGCTGCGACAGTAGGGCGAGATTAGGCAGATTAACTCCTCCAAAGGACTTGATTAACTGATCGATCTGCAGCTGTGGATCATTGAGCTGCTGATCCTCAATTGCTCACTGTTTTTAGGCTGCACAGACCGTTTGTCAGTCACATTTTTCTGGGGTGATCGGCGGCCATTTTGTGTCTTGTGGTGCGCCAGCACAAGCTGCGACCAAGTGCATTTAACCCTCAATGGTGTGGTTGTTTTTTGGCTAAAGCCTACATCAGGGTGAAGCTGTCACACCAAGTGCATTTAACCAGCAATAGTCTGTTCATTTTTTGGCCATATACAAAATCAGGGGCAAGCTGCGCCTGTCACCAAGTGCATTTAACCCTCAATGGTGTGGTTGTTTTTTGGCTAAAGCCTACATCAGGGTGAAGCTGTCACACCAAGTGCATTTAACCAGCAATAGTCTGTTCATTTTTTGGCCATATACTAAATCAGGGGCAAGCTGCGCCTGTCACCAAGTGCATTTAACCCTCAATGGTGTGGTTGTTTTTTGGCTAATGCCTACATCAGGGTGAAGCTGTCACACCAAGTGCATTTAACCAGCAATAGTCTGTTCATTTTTTGGCCATATACTAAATCAGGGGCAAGCTGCGCCTGTCACCAAGTGCATTTAACCCTCAATGGTGTGGTTGTTTTTTGGCTAAAGCCTACATCAGGGTGAAGCTGTCACACCAAGTGCATTTAACCAGCAATAGTCTGTTTATTTTTTGGCCATATCCCAGTCTAATTCTGTCACTAAATCCATACCGGTCACCCAGCGCCTAAATACTAGGCCTCAAATTTATATCCAGCTAAATCTGTCCCTAGTGCTGTAGCTGGGCGAGTTATTTAGTGTCCGTTCAAGCACATTTCTTGTTCTGGGTTGAAATACAATTCCCAATTTAGCAATTTCATAATTTAGTGGTTTCTGCTATATCAGAGCTATTTGAAATCTATCCCTAAAAGGGTATATAATATTCAAGGTGCACATTGGGTCATTCAGAATAACTTCACACACACCCGCTACTGTGTATTTCCAAGTCTAATTCTGGCACTAAACCCATACCTGTCACCCAGCGCCTAAATACTAGGCCTCAAATTTATATCCCGCTAAATCTGTCCTTAGTGCTGTAGCTGGGCGAGTTATTTAGTGTCCGTTCAAGCACATTTCTTGTTCTGGGTTGAAATACAATTCCCAATTTAGCAATTTCATAATTTAGTGGTTTCTGCTATATCAGAGCTATTTGAAATCTATCCCTAAAAGGGTATATAATATTCAAGGTGCACATTGGGTCATTCAGAATAACTTCACACACACCCGCTACTGTGTATTTCCAAGTCTAATTCTGTCACTAAACCCATACCTGTCACCCAGCGCCTAAATACTAGGCCTCAAATTTATATCCCGCTAAATCTGTCCCTAGTGCTGTAGCTGGGCGAGTTATTTAGTGTCCGTTCAAGCACATTTCTTGTTCTGGGTTGAAATACAATTCCCAATTTAGCAATTTCATAATTTAGTGGTTTCTGCTATATCAGAGCTATTTGAAATCTATCCCTAAAAGGGTATATAATATTCAAGGTGCACATTGGGTCATTCAGAATAACTTCACACACACCCGCTACTGTGTATTTCCAAGTCTAATTCTGTCACTAAACCCATACCTGTCACCCAGCGCCTAAATACTAGGCCTCAAATTTATATCCCGCTAAATCTGTCCCTAGTGCTGTAGCTGGGCGAGTTATTTAGTGTCCGTTCAAGCACATTTCTTGTTCTGGGTTGAAATACAATTCCCAATTTAGCAATTTCATAATTTAGTGGTTTCTGCTATATCAGAGCTATTTGAAATCTATCCCTAAAAGGGTATATAATATTCAAGGTGCACATTGGGTCATTCAGAATAACTTCACACACACCCGCTACTGTGTATTTCCAAGTCTAATTCTGTCACTAAACCCATACCTGTCACCCAGCGCCTAAATACTAGGCCTCAAATTTATATCCCGCTAAATCTGTCCCTAGTGCTGTAGCTGGGCGAGTTATTTAGTGTCCGTTCAAGCACATTTCTTGTTCTGGGTTGAAATACAATTCCCAATTTAGCAATTTCATAATTTAGTGGTTTCTGCTATATCAGAGCTATTTGAAATCTATCCCTAAAAGGGTATATAATATTCAAGGTGCACATTGGGTCATTCAGAATAACTTCACACACACCCGCTACTGTGTATTTCCAAGTCTAATTCTGTCACTAAACCCATACCTGTCACCCAGCGCCTAAATACTAGGCCTCAAATTTATATCCCGCTAAATCTGTCCCTAGTGCTGTAGCTGGGCGAGTTATTTAGTGTCCGTTCAAGCACATTTCTTGTTCTGGGTTGAAATACAATTCCCAATTTAGCAATTTCATAATTTAGTGGTTTCTGCTATATCAGAGCTATTTGAAATCTATCCCTAAAAGGGTATATAATATTCAAGGTGCACATTGGGTCATTCAGAATAACTTCACACACACCCGCTACTGTGTATTTCCAAGTCTAATTCTGTCACTAAACCCATACCTGTCACCCAGCGCCTAAATACTAGGCCTCAAATTTATATCCCGCTAAATCTGTCCCTAGTGCTGTAGCTGGGCGAGTTATTTAGTGTCCGTTCAAGCACATTTCTTGTTCTGGGTTGAAATACAATTCCCAATTTAGCAATTTCATAATTTAGTGGTTTCTGCTATATCAGAGCTATTTGAAATCTATCCCTAAAAGGGTATATAATATTCAAGGTGCACATTGGGTCATTCAGAATAACTTCACACACACCCGCTACTGTGTATTTCCAAGTCTAATTCTGTCACTAAACCCATACCTGTCACCCAGCGCCTAAATACTAGGCCTCAAATTTATATCCCGCTAAATCTGTCCCTAGTGCTGTAGCTGGGCGAGTTATTTAGTGTCCGTTCAAGCACATTTCTTGTTCTGGGTTGAAATACAATTCCCAATTTAGCAATTTCATAATTTAGTGGTTTCTGCTATATCAGAGCTATTTGAAATCTATCCCTAAAAGGGTATATAATATTCAAGGTGCACATTGGGTCATTCAGAATAACTTCACACACACCCGCTACTGTGTATTTCCAAGTCTAATTCTGTCACTAAACCCATACCTGTCACCCAGCGCCTAAATACTAGGCCTCAAATTTATATCCCGCTAAATCTGTCCCTAGTGCTGTAGCTGGGCGAGTTATTTAGTGTCCGTTCAAGCACATTTCTTGTTCTGGGTTGAAATACAATTCCCAATTTAGCAATTTCATAATTTAGTGGTTTCTGCTATATCAGAGCTATTTGAAATCTATCCCTAAAAGGGTATATAATATTCAAGGTGCACATTGGGTCATTCAGAATAACTTCACACACACCCGCTACTGTGTATTTCCAAGTCTAATTCTGTCACTAAACCCATACCTGTCACCCAGCGCCTAAATACTAGGCCTCAAATTTATATCCCGCTAAATCTGTCCCTAGTGCTGTAGCTGGGCGTGTTATTTAGTGTCCGTTCAAGCACATTTCTTGTTCTGGGTTGAAATACAATTCCCAATTTAGCAATTTCATAATTTAGTGGTTTCTGCTATATCAGAGCTATTTGAAATCTATCCCTAAAAGGGTATATAATATTCAAGGTGCACATTGGGTCATTCAGAATAACTTCACACACACCCGCTACTGTGTATTTCCAAGTCTAATTCTGGCACTAAACCCATACCTGTCACCCAGCGCCTAAATACTAGGCCTCAAATTTATATCCCGCTAAATCTGTCCCTAGTGCTGTAGCTGGGCGAGTTATTTAGTGTCCGTTCAAGCACATTTCTTGTTCTGGGTTGAAATACAATTCCCAATTTAGCAATTTCATAATTTAGTGGTTTCTGCTATATCAGAGCTATTTGAAATCTATCCCTAAAAGGGTATATAATATTCAAGGTGCACATAGGGTCATTCAGAATAACTTCACACACCCGCTACTGTGCATTTCCAAATCTAATTCTGTCACTAAACCCATACCTGTCACCCAGCGCCTAAATACTAGGCCTCAAATTTATATCCCGCTAAATCTCTCGTTACCGCTGTCCTGTTGTGGCTGGGAAAGTTATTTAGTGTCCGTCAAAGCACATTTTTTGTTCTGGGTTGAAATACAATTCCCAATTTAGCAATTTCATAATTTAGTCGTTTCTGCTATATCAGAGCTATTTGAAATCTATCCCTAAAAGGGTAGATCATATTGAAGGTGCACATAGGGTCATTCAGAATAACTTCACACACACGCTTCTGTGCATTTCCAAGTCTAATTCTGTCACTAAATCCATACCGGTCACCCAGCGCCTAAATACTAGGCCTCAAATTTATATCCCGCTGAATTTGAATACAATACATTGGGCCAAATAATATATTTGTTGTTGTGGTGAACCATAACAATGAGAAAAACATCTAGTAAGGGACGCGGACGTGGACATGGTCGTGGTGGTGTTAGTGGACCCTCTGGTGCTGGGAGAGGACGTGGCCGTTCTGCCACATCCACACGTCCTAGTGTACCAACTACCTCAGGTCCCAGTAGCCGCCAGAATTTACAGCGATATATGGTGGGGCCCAATGCCGTTCTAAGGATGGTAAGGCCTGAGCAGGTACAGGCATTAGTCAATTGGGTGGCCGACAGTGGATCCAGCACGTTCACATTATCTCCCACCCAGTCTTCTGCAGAAAGCGCACAGATGGCGCCTGAAAACCAACCCCATCAGTCTGTCACATCACCCCCATGCATACCAGGGAAACTGTCTCAGCCTCAAGTTATGCAGCAGTCTCTTATGCTGTTTGAAGACTCCGCTGGCAGGGTTTCCCAAGGGCATCCACCTAGCCCTTCCCCAGCGGTGAAAGACATAGAATGCACTGACGCACAACCACTTATGTTTCCTGATGATGAGGACATGGGAATACCACCTCAGCATGTCTCTGATGATGACGAAACACAGGTGCCAACTGCTGCGTCTTTCTGCAGTGTGCAGACTGAACAGGAGGTCAGGGATCAAGACTGGGTGGAAGACGATGCAGGGGACGATGAGGTCCTAGACCCCACATGGAATGAAGGTCGTGCCACTGACTTTCACAGTTCGGAGGAAGAGGCAGTGGTGAGACCGAGCCAACAGCGTAGCAAAAGAGGGAGCAGTGGGCAAAAGCAGAACACCCGCCGCCAAGAGACTCCGCCTGCTACTGACCGCCGCCATCTGGGACCGAGCACCCCAAAGGCAGCTTCAAGGAGTTCCCTGGCATGGCACTTCTTCAAACAATGTGCTGACGACAAGACCCGAGTGGTTTGCACGCTGTGCCATCAGAGCCTGAAGCGAGGCATTAACGTTCTGAACCTGAGCACAACCTGCATGACCAGGCACCTGCATGCAAAGCATGAACTGCAGTGGAGTAAACACCTTAAAACCAAGGAAGTCACTCAGGCTCCCCCTGCTACCTCTTCTGCTGCTGCCGCCTCGGCCTATTCTGCTGCTGCCGCCTCGGCCTCTTCCTCCGCCTCTGGAGGAACGTTGGCACCTGCCGCCCAGCAAACAGGGGATGTACCACCAACACCACCACCACCACCTCCGTCACCAAGCGTCTCAACCATGTCACACGCCAGCGTTCAGCTCTCCATCTCACAAACATTTGATAGAAAGCGTAAATTCCCACCTAGCCACCCTCGATCCCTGGCCCTGAATGCCAGCATTTCTAAACTACTGGCCTATGAAATGCTGTCATTTAGGCTGGTGGACACAGACAGCTTCAAACAGCTCATGTCGCTTGCTGTCCCACAGTATGTTGTTCCCAGCCGGCACTACTTCTCCAAGAGAGCCGTGCCTTCCCTGCACAACCAAGTATCCGATAAAATCAAGTGTGCACTGCGCAACGCCATCTGTGGCAAGGTCCACCTAACCACAGATACGTGGACCAGTAAGCACGGCCAGGGACGCTATATCTCCCTAACTGCACACTGGGTAAATGTAGTGGCAGCTGGGCCCCAGGCGGAGAGCTGTTTGGCGCACGTCCTTCCGCCGCCAAGGATCGCAGGGCAACATTCTTTGCCTCCTGTTGCCACCTCCTCCTTCTCGGCTTCCTCCTCCTCTTCTTCCACCTGCTCATCCAGTCAGCCACACACCTTCACCACCAACTTCAGCACAGCCCGGGGTAAACGTCAGCAGGCCATTCTGAAACTCATATGTTTGGGGGACAGGCCCCACACCGCACAGGAGTTGTGGCGGGGTATAGAACAACAGACCGACGAGTGGTTGCTGCCGGTGAGCCTCAAGCCCGGCCTGGTGGTGTGTGATAATGGGCGAAATCTCGTTGCAGCTCTGGGACTAGCCAATTTGACGCACATCCCTTGCTTGGCGCATGTGCTGAATTTGGTGGTGCAGAAGTTCATTCACAACTACCCCGACATGTCAGAGCTGCTGCATAAAGTGCGGGCCGTCTGTTCGCGCTTCCGGCGTTCACATCCTGCTGCTGCTCGCCTGTCTGCGCTACAGCGTAACTTCGGCCTTCCCGCTCACCGCCTCATATGCGACGTGCCCACCAGGTGGAACTCCACCTTGCACATGCTGGACAGACTGTGCGAGCAGCAGCAGGCCATAGTGGAGTTTCAGCTGCAGCACGCACGGGTCAGTCGCACTACAGAACAGCACCACTTCACCACCAATGACTGGGCCTCCATGCGAGACCTGTGTGCCCTGTTGCGCTGTTTCGAGTACTCCACCAACATGGCCAGTGGCGATGACACCGTTATCAGCGTTACAATACCACTTCTATGTCTCCTTGAGAAAACACTTAGGGCGATGATGGAAGAGGAGGTGGCCCAGGAGGAGGAGGAGGAGGAGGAGGAAGAGGGGTCATTTTTAGCACTTTCAGGCCAGTCTCTTCGAAGTGACTCAGAGGGAGGTTTTTGGCAACAGCAGAGGCCAGGTACAAATGTGGCCAGCCAGGGCCCACTACTGGAGGACGAGGAGGACGAGGATGAGGAGGAGGTGGAGGAGGATGAGGATGAAGCATGGTCACAGCGGGGTGGCACCCAACGCAGCTCGGGTCCATCACTGGTGCGTGGCTGGGGGGAAAGGCAGGACGATGACGATACGCCTCCCACAGAGGACAGCTTGTCCTTATCCCTGGGCAGCCTGGCACACATGAGCGACTACATGCTGCAGTGCCTGCGCAACGACAGCAGAGTTGCCCACATTTTAACCTGTGCGGACTACTGGGTTGCCACCCTGCTGGATCCACGCTACAAAGACAATGTGCCCACCTTACTTCCTGCACTGGAGCGTGATAGGAAGATGCGCGAGTACAAGCGCACGTTGGTAGACGCGCTACTGAGAGCATTCCCAAATGTCACAGGGGAACAAGTGGAAGCCCAAGGCCAAGGCAGAGGAGGAGCAAGAGGTCGCCAAGGCAGCTGTGTCACGGCCAGCTCCTCTGAGGGCAGGGTTAGCATGGCAGAGATGTGGAAAACTTTTGTCAACACGCCACAGCTAACTGCACCACCACCTGATACGCAACGTGTTAGCAGGAGGCAACATTTCACTAACATGGTGGAACAGTACGTGTGCACACCCCTCCACGTACTGACTGATGGTTCGGCCCCATTCAACTTCTGGGTCTCTAAATTGTCCACGTGGCCAGAGCTAGCCTTTTATGCCTTGGAGGTGCTGGCCTGCCCGGCAGCCAGCGTTTTGTCTGAACGTGTATTCAGCACGGCAGGGGGCGTCATTACAGACAAACGCAGCCGCCTGTCTACAGCCAATGTGGACAAGCTGACGTTCATAAAAATGAACCAGGCATGGATCCCACAGGGCCTGTCCGTCCCTTGTCCAGATTAGACATTAACTACCTCCCCATAACCATATATTATTGGACTCCAGGGCACTTCCTCATTCAATCCTATTTTTATTTTCATTTTACCATTATATTGCGATGCTACCCAAAGTTGAATGAACCTCTCCTCTGCCTGTGTGCTAGGCCTAAATATATGCCAATGGACTGTTGCAGTGGTGGCTGACATGAAGCCTGATTCTCTGCTATGACATGCAGACTAATTCTCTGCTGACATGAAGCCAGATTGTCTGTTACGGGACCTCTCTCCTCTGCCTGGGTGCTGGGCCTAAATTTATGACAATGGACTGTTGCAGTGGTGGCTGACGTGAAGCCTGATTCTCTGCTATGACATGCAGACTGATTCTCTGCTGTCATGAAGCCAGATTGTCTGTTACGGGACCTCTCTGCTCTGCCTGTGTGCTAGGCCTAAATATATGCCAATGGACTGTTGCAGTGGTGGGTGACGTGAAGCCTGATTCTCTGCTATGATATGAAGACTGATTCTCTGCTGACATGAAGCCAGATTGTCTGTTACGGGACCTTTCTCCTCTGCCTGGGTTCTGGGCCTAAATTTATGAAAATTGACTCTTACAGTGGTGGGTGACGTGAAGCCTGATTTTATAACAAGACACGGAGGCTCCTATTGCTTTAACCTTTCTTTACTTCTACCATAGCAGCAAAGAGAGAAAATGGTATACAAAAAAGAAACCATGGTAACAGACTCCTCCCCCTTATCCCAGTATATCCTTCCTTGTCTGTCTGAGCTCTTCCTCTTTCTTTGCTGCTACCAGGCAGATAAGTACTCTCCAGCTCTGTGGCATTGCTCAGGGTCTGGTATATTTGTATTTTTATGTGCTTGGATTATCGGTTCGTTCGGTTTCTTTATTAGATTCTGATTAGACTCTTATCGTAGATACATATTTCTCTCCTGTATATATATATATTTATTTATCTAGGGTACGTATATATATGTATATGTTTTTTTCGTTCAGGTACTTCTGTGGCCGTTCTGCCTAGGGGTTTGTCCTTATAACAGTTTTTGCGGCTTCCCCGCTTTCCCCCCGTGTGATCCGTTTCTCTGCCCTGTCATCCTTGTCCCTCGTTACCTCAGACTGCGCCGCCATTGCGCGCGCTTTCTGCTTCTTCTTCCTCTCCTTCTCGCCCGAAGTCTCGCGAGTTCGAGATTTCGCGCGCGTTTTTTTTCGCATATTTTCGCATATTTTCGCATTTTCGCATTTTTTCGCATTCGGCTGCTACTGACGGCGAGATCTCGCGAGATTTCGCCGTCCCTGTGCGTTTCCCCGCTCTGCACACACCGGACATCCCGCTCTGCACAGCGCATCTCCTGGCGGTCTTTTTCCACTGCTCTTGAGCCTTGTAAGTTCTGTTTTATTCCATTTCGTCTACCCACTAGCTGGCTATGATTCCTGGCTTCATTATCCCCTTTTCTCTTTTTCTCCTCTAGTGCTATTTTTGCTGCTCCGGTCGGGGTGACTAACCCCTGCCTTTTGCTACTTCACCATGTCTGTCAGAAAGAATTCCGTTGCCTCTGTGGCCCCTAGTGAAGCCCCCCAAGTAGATCAGGGTTCCCCTGCGCAGGATAGGAGGTCCGAGGTGATCCACCCGGACGACCATGAGGTGGCACTGCAAAGATCCATATCTAATGCCATTATAACCGCCATGGGTTCGATGTCATCTGCATTGACCCAGTCTATATCTCAGGCCCTTATGGCGCGCCCTGCTACTACTACCCAGGTTTTGGTCCCACCTCCAGGACCACCTCCTATTGTCTCCAGAACACCTCAGATTGATGGGCCATCCCCATCCCAAGACAACGCGCTTCAGTCGCGTAAACGAGCTTGTACCCGCCAGGCAGAAAAAACGCGGGCATGGAAGACTGCCAGGTCTCTACCTGAGCCTAGGTCAGACTCTGATAGGGAGTCAGAGGAGGAGACTCATGACAACGTCTATGAATTGACGGATGAGGTGGAGGACGATTTGGCGGATATTGCTGTGGATCCGGTTCGTAATCTAGACCCGGAAGCCCCGTTACTACAACAGGGATCAGCAGAGGATCTCTTATTGGATCCGTCTGGGGAACCGCTGTTTAACCCCGAGGAGCTGCATCATCCCCGCTCCGCGGAATGGATGCCCGCCACACATGTGGCGCAGTATATGGAGGCTCGCATACGCAATCCGCTTAGTAAGGAATCGCGTAATAAGTTGCGGGCGGAGTGCCCTCGTCCTTTAATACCACACAAAGTGTGCGAGACGCCATCAGTGGATCCAAAGATGGTCCAGTTTCTGGCGAAGACGGGGTTTAACCCCCGTAAAGGGCTAGACGCGGCCTTGAAGGCTGTCCAAGACAAGCTACTGGACATTACAGGTCCTTTAGCAAAGATTTTCGATTTGGCTGAGTCCGCTATTGCGGCAGGTAGCCAGGTAGACCCTATAGAATTGAGAGGTTGGGCCCAGCGAGCCATATGCGTAGCGGGTAATACCAATACCTCGCTCGCCATTGAAAGGCGGAAGGCAATACTAATTAAGATCGAGCCAAAGCTCTCGAACTTAGCATTGACTGAAGCGGGCAAGGACGCCCAGGGGTTGCTCTTTGGCGACTCTTTTACCCCCTCCTTTTTTAGACCATTTAGTCGGGGGCAGACTCCGATTCTTTTCTCATGTGTGGTCAGGCATAACCTCAGACCAATGGGTCCTTTCTACTGTGCAGGGGTTCACAATAGATCTGATTGCCGATCCGAGCTCCATCCCAGCCCCCCCTACGGTACCACTGTCCTATGCGGCACGGTCCCAATTTCAGAGGGAATTGTCGGATCTTCTGCAGAAAGGCGCGATCGAACGCGCACCGGAGAATCGTGGGGGTGTCATCAGCAGTATTTTCCTGGTGCAAAAGAAAGGGGGCCAGATGCGCCCGGTGATCAATTTGAAAGCCCTGAACAATTTTGTACAATACCGACATTTCAAGATGGAGGGCATCCATCTTTTGAGGGATCTGCTCCTTCCAGGCGATTGGTTGGCCAAGATAGATCTCCAAGACGCCTATCTCACGGTCCCAGTGTCCCCCTCTTCAAGAGACCTGCGGCGGTTCCTGTGGAACGGTCAGGCCTGGCGCTTCACCTGCCTTCCGTTCGGCCTGTCCTCCGCCCCCTGGTGCTTTACCAAGATCATGCGCCCAGTGGTGGCTTGGCTTCGCAGCAGAGGTGTTCGTCTGATCGTCTACCTGGACGATATCTTGATCATGGCCCAATCACGGGCTCTCTTGTTGAGACACCTCCACTTGACGGTGACGCTCGTTTCCGACTTGGGGTTCATTGTCAACCAGGAGAAATCCTGTTTGACCCCCTCCAGATCCATAGAGTTCTTGGGTTTCCAGGTGAACTCGGAAGAATTATCCCTCAGTCTTCCACTCTCGAAAGTCAAGGCTATCCGCAAGGAGTTGAAGCATGCTCTACGCCTACCTCAGATGTCGTTGCGGCATTTGGCAAGGATAATCGGACTTCTGGCCTCCTCAATACAGGCCATTTTCCCAGCCCCCCTCCATTATCGTGCGTTGCAGCGCCTCAAAATTGCTCACCTTCGGTCGGGGGCCTCTTACGCAGATTTGGTCTCATTAGATGCCGAGACGACGGACGAGATGAGATGGTGGATCCACAACCTGTCAGTGTGGAATGGCAGAGCGATCGTGGGTCCCCAACCGGATCTGATCATAGAATCCGATGCGAGCCTGCACGGATGGGGAGCACATTGCAGTGGTGTGTCCACGGGCGGTCCATGGTCTCCAGAAGAATCCCATCTTCACATCAACGCCCTGGAACTCCTAGCAGGGTCGTTTGCCATTCGCAGTTTTGCCAATGGTGTGGTCAGCTCAGCCATCAGGCTCCGCATGGACAATATATCTGCGGTCAGGTACGTCAATTGTATGGGTGGCACACGGTCGGTGGTTCTGACCCATTTGGCGAAGGATTTTTGGGAATTCTGTCTCGACAGGAACATCTCTGTGGTGGCCGAGTACCTTCCAGGCCTTCACAACACTCTGGCGGACTGGAGTTCTCGCTACATATCGGACTCCAGCGACTGGAAGTTAGACGAGACGGTTTTTTCTGCTATTTCTTCTCTGTGGGGTCCCTTTGCAGTCGACCTCTTCGCTTCCCGTTTGAATACCCAACTGCCCAGGTTTTTCAGCTGGAGGCCGGATCCCTTGGCGGAGGCAGTGGACGCTCTGCTTCAACATTGGGGAGGAGCGTTGATGTACGCATTCCCTCCCTTCGCGCTCATTCCACGAGTGCTCCTTCAGGTTCGTCAGCAGTTGGCGAACCTGGTTCTGATTGTTCCGTTTTGGAGGACCCAGTCCTGGTTCCCTCAGATCCTGGAACTTCTAGTGGACTTTCCGTTTCTCCTTCCCACTCAGGTGTCACTACTCCAAGGGCCTGCAGGAGAAGTTCACCCACTCCTGCAGAACGGGTCGCTACGCCTCCTAGCTTGCAAGATATCGGGAGTCCAGGAGGAGGCGCTGGACTTTCAGGAACAGCTAGGTTCTTATTGGACTGCGCTTGGGCGCCCGGGACGAGACGGGCTTATCGAGCCGCCTGGGGTTCTTGGTCTCGCTGGTGCGTCGACCGGACTCTGGATCCCGTTACGGCCCCTGTCAATTCCATCTTAGCCTTTTTATCCTCACTTTTTGAGGCAGGGAAGGCTTACCGCACCATCAATGTCTTTAGGTCAGCAATTTCCTCCAGACACAACGGTGTCGACGGCCGTCCAGCGGGTCAACACCCCCTGGTCTGTCGTTTACTCAAGGGTTCACGTTTGGCCCGACCACCTCGGCCATGGTTTTCGTCTACCTGGGATGTGTCGGATGTCTTGCAATTTCTAGTCAGTTGGCCCTCAAATGAGCTATTGTCGTTACGTCAGTTATCGGCCAAATTGGTCACTTTATTCTGTTTAATCTCCTGTAAGAGAGTTTCGGATGTGCGTGCTTTGGATTGGGACGCCAGATCCTTCACCCCGGAGGGGGTCCACTTTAACATTTCCCGTCGCACGAAAACCAGTATCCGGTCGGTCTCTTACCCCCGTTTTCCGACTTCTCCACAGCTATGTCCTGTAGCGTGCTTACGCGAGTATGAGGACAGAACCCGTCCACTGCGGTCTCTTTCTCTCCCCCACTTATTCATTTCGTTTCGCAGCCCGTTTGCTCCGGTTACCAGTGTTACGTTATCTCGCTGGGTCAAGTGGATTCTATCCCTTTCCGGGATTGATACGTCTATCTTCACGGCACATTCGGTCCGCAGTGCGACAGCTACGTCCATGACGTTATCTGGGGCTCGTTTGGAGGATGTTATGAGACTGGCGGATTGGTCCAGATCTTCCACTTTCCGGGAGTTTTATTTCCGACCGGCTTCGCATGCTTTTGATTCTATAGTGGCTCAGCTTTAAACAAGCAATAGGAGCCTCCGTGTCTTGTTATAAAATTATGGGATTTTACTAAAGTATGACGTAAAGTCATGATTTTATTAAAGACACGGAGGCGAGTATTGCCCTCCCTGGACCCACCCCTTGGGGTTTTTGACGTAAGTATGTTTTGTTGATTTACCGTATGGTCAGAATTTTAAAGTTGTTACTGTGTTTCCAACTAGTGGATCCTATGTTTCTAATGCACTGGATTATGCTCTTAGAAGGTTTTTCTCTTATTTCCTTTTTTCCTAGGTTGAGAGGCTTACGGCTTCATGTTTTAGAGTTACACAGTTCCGGTCGGAGGTCCAGTTGTGGCGGTCCAAGCCGACGAGTTCAAGGGTTTTTTTCGTTACCCGGTGGTTTCGGCGTCTGTTGTTCCGGTTGACCAGCGCTGTTTGAGACACAAAGAAAGAGGAAGAGCTCAGACAGACAAGGAAGGATATACTGGGATAAGGGGGAGGAGTCTGTTACCATGGTTTCTTTTTTGTATACCATTTTCTCTCTTTGCTGCTATGGTAGAAGTAAAGAAAGGTTAAAGCAATACTCGCCTCCGTGTCTTTAATAAAATCATGACTTTACGTCATACTTTAGTAAAATCCCATAATTCTCTGCTATGATATGAAGACTGATTCTCTGCTGACATGAAGCCAGATTGTCTGTTACGGGACCTTTCTCCTCTGCCTGGGTTCTGGGCCTAAATTTATGAAAATTGACTCTTACAGTGGTGGGTGACGTGAAGCCTGATTCTCTGCTATGATATGAAGACTGATTCTCTGCTGACATGAAGCCAGATTGTCTGTTACGGGACCTTTCTCCTCTGCCTGGGTTCTGGGCCTAAATTTATGAAAATTGACTCTTACAGTGGTGGGTGACGTGAAGCCTGATTCTCTGCTATGATATGAAGACTGATTCTCTGCTGACATGAAGCCAGATTGTCTGTTACGGGACCTTTCTCCTCTGCCTGGGTTCTGGGCCTAAATTTATGAAAATTGACTCTTACAGTGGTGGGTGACGTGAAGCCTGATTCTCTGCTATGATATGAAGACTGATTCTCTGCTGACATGAAGCCAGATTGTCTGTTACGGGACCTTTCTCCTCTGCCTGGGTTCTGGGCCTAAATTTATGAAAATTGACTCTTACAGTGGTGGGTGACGTGAAGCCTGATTCTCTGCTATGATATGAAGACTGATTCTCTGCTGACATGAAGCCAGATTCTCTGTTACGGGACCTCTCTCCTCTGCCTGGGTGCTGGGCCTAAATTTATGACAATGGACTGTTGCAGTGGTGGCTGACGTGAAGCCTGATTCTCTGCTATGACATGCAGACTGATTCTCTGCTGACATGAAGCCAGATCCTCTGTTACGGGACCTCTCTCCTCTGCCTGTGTGTGTGCTGGGCCTAAATATATGCCAATGGACTGTTGCAGTGGTGGCTGACGTGAAGCCTCATTCTCTGCTATGACATGCAGACTAATTCTCTGCTGACATGAAGACAGATTCTCTGTTACGGGACCTCCCTCCTCTGCCTGGGTGCTGGGCCTAAATATATGCCAATGGACTGTTGCAGTGGTGGCTGACGTGAAGCCTCATTCTCTGCTATGACATGCAGACTGATTCTCTGCTGACATGAAGCCAGATCGTCTGTTACGGGACCTCTCTGCTCTGCCTGTGTGCTAGGCCTAAATATATGCCAATGGACTGTTGCAGTGGTGGGTGACGTGAAGCCTCATTCTCTGCTATGACATGCAGACTGATTCTCTGCTGTCATGAAGCCAGATTGTCTGTTACGGGACCTCTCTGCTCTGCCTGTGTGCTAGGCCTAAATATATGCCAATGGACTGTTGCAGTGGTGGGTGACGTGAAGCCTCATTCTCTGCTATGACATGCAGACTGATTCTCTGCTGTCATGAAGCCAGATTGTCTGTTACGGGACCTCTCTGCTCTGCCTGTGTGCTAGGCCTAAATATATGCCAATGGACTGTTGCAGTGGTGGGTGACGTGAAGCCTCATTCTCTGCTATGACATGCAGACTGATTCTCTGCTGACATGAAGCCAGATTGTCTGTTACGGGACCTCTCTCCTCTGCCTGTGTGCTAGGCCTAAATATATGCCAATGGACTGTTGCAGTGGTGGCTGACGTGAAGCCTGATTCTCTGCTATGACATGCAGACTAATTCTCTGCTGACATGAAGCCAGATTGTCTGTTACGGGACCTCTCTCCTCTGCCTGGGTGCTGGGCCTAAATTTATGACAATGGACTGTTGCAGTGGTGGCTGACGTGAAGCCTGATTCTCTGCTATGACATGCAGACTGATTCTCTGCTGACATGAAGCCAGATCCTCTGTTACGGGACCTCTCTCCTCTGCCTGTGTGTGTGCTGGGCCTAAATATATGCCAATGGACTGTTGCAGTGGTGGCTGACGTGAAGCCTCATTCTCTGCTATGACATGCAGACTGATTCTCTGCTGACATGAAGCCAGATTCTCTGTTACGGGACCTCTCTCCTCTGCCTGTGTGTGTGCTGGGCCTAAATATATGCCAATGGACTGTTGCAGTGGTGGCTGACGTGAAGCCTCATTCTCTGCTATGACATGCAGACTAATTCTCTGCTGACATGAAGACAGATTCTCTGTTACGGGACCTCTCTCCTCTGCCTGTGTGTGTGCTGGGCCTAAATATATGCCAATGGACTGTTGCAGTGGTGGCTGACGTGAAGCCTAATTCTCTGCTATGACATGCAGACTAATTCTCTGCTGACATGAAGACAGATTCTCTGTTACGGGACCTCCCTCCTCTGCCTGGGTGCTGGGCCTAAATATATGCCAATGGACTGTTGCAGTGGTGGCTGACGTGAAGCCTCATTCTCTGCTATGACATGCAGACTAATTCTCTGCTGACATGAAGACAGATTCTCTGTTACGGGACCTCTCTCCTCTGCCTGGGTGCCGGGGCCTAAATATCTGAGAATGGACTGTTTCAGTGGTGGGTGACGGGAAGCCAGATTCTCTGCTATGGAACCTCTCTCCAATTGATTTTGGTTAATTTTTATTTATTTAATTTTTATTTTAATTCATTTCCCTATCCACATTTGTTTGCAGGGGATTTACCTACATGTTGCTGCCTTTTGCAGCCCTCTAGCTCTTTCCTGGGCTGTTTTACAGCCTTTTTAGTGCCGAAAAGTTCGGGTCCCCATTGACTTCAATGGGGTTCGGGTTCGGGACGAAGTTCGGATCGGGTTCGGATCCCGAACCCGAACATTTCCGGGATGTTCGGCCGAACTTCTCGAACCCGAACATCCAGGTGTTCGCTCAACTCTACTTAGAACATGAGACTACCATCATTTTATAGACATCATCTTGGCTATCTCATACATAAATTGGACAACTGTTTAGTATATGATTAGTTCTGCAGATTCTTCTCATGTAACTGCATTGTTACTGTTTTTCTCCTGGTGGTGGAACAATCTTTTTCTTCTTGTTTACTACAAATTACAACCTGTTCTCACATTCCCTAATAGCTCAGTGTGTTATTAGGTTGCTTCCCAAGTGAAAGGTCACTGGTGCGAATCCAGGAGCAGCCATGAAGATTTTCCAAGAAAAAGAAAGAGACTCATCCAGCTTATCGTTAGCGGCATCTCTTTCAAGAAAATTGCCAAACTGCATCATGTGAGCACCATGACAGCTGGAAGAATACGAAATACGTCCATCCGTTCCAAAGCCTAGAGGTGGACGTCCAGGCAAAATATTGGAGTCAACAATTCGGCTCATCACAAGGTCTATCCGTTCTGGCGCGACAAACACGGCAGTGAAGGCGGCTCGTATGCTTTGTAATGGTGAGATCACAGATGTCCATGCAAGCGCCTTGCGACAGGCATTACACAAGTCTGGAATGGTGGCCTGGTGAATTAGCCTCAATTTTTTTGTCAGCTCAAGTTTGAAAAAAGTAAAAACGGTGGACAGTAGAAGATTGGAAACGGGTGATTTGGAGCGATAAGATGAAAGTCTATGGACTGGGCTCTGATGGGTGCAAATACTAGTACCACTAGTGCCCCTTTTAATAATTATTGGAATAACTGCACCAAGCAGTGTCCCTGACACTAAGGGTGCAGTCACACGACCGTATAAATAGATCGGCGGATCATTTCAATGGGGCAACACAACCGCGGACAAGAATAGGCATTCTCTATATAGCACCGGCCATGTGCAGTACGCAAAATGTGGAACGCCCATGGCCAGTATCCGTCTTTTGCGGATCTGCAATTTGCAGACTGCAAAACACTTACGTCATGTGAATACACCATAATAGTGTAAACATAATGTCCCCAATAATAATTGTGCTAAGCTGATACTGTCAGGATGTCACTCACAGTAATAGTACTCCCCAAGGTCCCACCAATAGAAATAATTATATGTTAGATGCACTTAGTGCCCATACTAGTAATCATGTTCCCCATAGTCCCCAGTAGATATGGCCTTGTGGTTCGCCTGGCGGTCGTTTCACGGCGAACTTTGCTCGTTCGCGATTCGGTGAATATATGGTGATGTCCACCGGCGCCATATTCTTCTGCATTGTGCAGAACTTTGACCCATGACACATCCATCAGGTGGTACAGGACAGCCAATTGAGATGTTTCAGCACATGGACACATCCCCTACCCTACAAATAAACCTGATCTGGCCACCATTTTACATTCAGTGTTTTACCAGTGTAGGGAGAGGTTGCTGTGTGGAGCAGGGACAGGCTGTTAGTGACACCAAACGCTAGATAATAGGGCCACAAAAGTCCTTTTAAGGACTGATATAGGTGTGCTATCGATAGGTGTGAAATACTGAGGGGTGTGATATACCTACAATATACTTTCTAACATAGAAAGTATATTATAGTCCATTTGTACTGTGCAGCAGTTGTGTGCGGTTCTGCTGAGATAACACAGCTATACAGAGGGACATACGCTATTGGAAAAACTAATTGCAACTGGTGTTATATACCTGTTTGCCCCCCCAAAAAAAAAAAATCTGATTGAGGGGTTTGATATACCTATAATATACCTTTTCTAACATAGAAAGTATATTATAGTGCATTTGTATTGTGCAGCAGTTGTGTGCGGTTTTGCTGCAATACCGCAGCTACACAGAGTGACAAACGCTATTGAACTAATTGCAACTGGTGTGATATACAAGTTGCCCCCCAAAAAAACTGATTGAGGCAGGGGTGAGATATCCCTATAATATACTTTCTCTATAGTGCATTTGTATTGTGCAGTAGTTGTGTGCGGTTCTGCTGCGATACCGCAGCTATTCAGAGGGACAAACGCCATTGTAACAACTAATTGTAACTGGTGCTATATACCTGTTGCCCCCAAAAAACTAATTATGGGGTTTGATATACCTGCTTCCACAAATACTGCTCTTCTATAGAGATTTTGTCAAGAGGTCATTTTGAAAATGACAGGCAGAGGAAGAGACAGGCCATTCCGCAGGGGTGGTAGGGGTTGGGCAGGTGGGAAATTGGAGAAGGTGTGTGCGATTACATCAAAGGACTCATCAGAGTTGGTTGAGTGGCTCACTCAGCCTTACGCTTCTGCACCATCTTCATCCTCTGTATCTGAACCCTCCTCACTATCTGCTGTGTGCACCCCCAAAGACACCACCACCCCCATAGCCCCTCCACTCAGAGGAACTATTTTCCCATCTATTCCGAGACCTTACCAATACGCAGCCATTCTTGGCATCGGATCAGAATGAGGAGGTAGCAACGGCCGCCACCCAGCGGTCCGCCGACAGTACCCATATCAGCCCAAGGAAGGTGGTCACCCGGTGCGGTAGAAAATGGTGTCACCCCCTTCGGGACGAGTCTCGTAGGGGACGTCCATCAAGCTCTGTCCTGCCGCCACGGCGCCGCTGACGTCCCTTCACGTCCATCACTGACGTGGGGGGGGGGGCTAAGCAGACAGATCGCCGATGGAGGGGATTCAAATTTTTAAGAACAGGTTCCCCACTCAACGGCGGACGAGCGGCGTCACGACACATAAACCATATATATCCAACACGCATACATATAAATACATTATATACATGGTACACATACATAAATACACCATATATACAGCCCCAATGAATATGGCCCAATTCTCTAAGTCCCCCCTCCCCCCGCATTTTGCTGTACTTGCCATACAGCAGCACGTACCTCTCACATCCAGGGCCTCCAGGTGACGTTTTCTCCGATGTAGATCTTCTCTGTCATCATCTTCTACATTTGGTCCAGACACTTCTTTCAGCTGCCTCGTCTCTGCAGAGTGTGACACACAGACATCTTAGCTTCATCACTTTTCTGTCATCATCCCCCAACCTGGAGTCCCCACAGTGTTATCCTGCTGCTCGCTGTGCCCCCCAATACCACAAATACTATCCTAAAGAAATAATAGTGCCCCTAAAGTAATAGTGCTCCTCATAGTCCCACCAATAGTAATTGCCTTCTAGAATGCCCTCATTGGTAATTCTGCCCTCTTCAGTGCCCCACATTAAGTAATATGCCCCCCACACTTCCCCACATTAAGTAATATGCCCCCCACACTTCCCCACATTAAGTAATATGCCCCCACACTGCCTCACATTAAGTACTTTGCCCCTAACACTGCCCCACATTATGTTGTTTGCCCCCCACCCTGCCCTCCATTATGTAATTTGCCCCCCATTAAGTAATTTGCCACCACACTGCCCTCCATTATGTAGTTTGCCCACCACACTGCCCCCCACACTAAGTAATTTTTCCTCCACACAAGTTAATTGTGCCCCCAGACTGCCCTCCATTATGTAGTTTGCCCCCCGTACTTGTGTTGCTGATCCTGTAGAGTCTGTACATGCCAGCTAAGCGAGCCTGAGTTTAGTTAAGTTCAGTTTCTTCGGTGCGCAATCCCGTCCTGCGGCGTGTGATCCTGCGAGACCCACCATTGGAGGTCACAAGTCTCGCGGGATTGAGCGCCGAAGTGACTGAACAACTCATGCCCGCGCAGTCGGCAAGTACAGGATCAGATCAGCGACACAAGTACAAGGGGGCGGATGCTAGTGGTGTTGGGAACTTGGGTCCGGAGGGCGACACCCCATCAGACTGGTGTCACATGGTGCGGCCTGCATACGCCGCACCCCCCTCGCAACACCACTGGTCCCCGCTGTTGCTGCCTACTCCGAGATCTCGAATGTCAGTGGTAGTGAAGGTGACGATGATGACGTGTCGGTGGACGTAACGTGGGTGCCCACAAGAGAGGAAGAGGAGGGGAGTTCAGAGGGAGAGACGGAGCAGCAGATAGGGAGGAGAAGGAGGAGAAGCAGGCAGAACTCGCAGTGCACAGGAAGGAAAAAGCGGACTGCAAATGTATCTGGAGAGAACCATCCACCATGCACGATCAGATCTGGCGCTCCCAGGACGCCTGCACATGACTCCGCAGTGTGGGCTTTTTTTAACGTGTCAGCTGCTGACAATAGTGTTGCCATCTGTAGCCTGTGCTGTCGCGGTAAGCCCAACACTCACCTAGGGATGACCGCCTTAAGAAGGCACCTGGTCTCCCATTATTGACCCCAGTGGGAGCAAGACCGTCAGAACCCACAAAGCTACACTTCCAGCAGTCCACGTCCTGCCTCTTCTCCTTCTCCTCTCTCCTCCCATTTGTCCTCTACTCCACGTTCCACCGTGCTGTCGTCACGTTCATCTGGCAAAAGGTAGGCTTATGTGGCCCAAATGTTCGAACGTAAAAAGTTGATGATGCCGGATAACCCTCTTGCCCAACGGCTGACCGCCGGCTTGTTGGAACTGCTAGCCTGCCAACTACTGCCATGGGCGTAGGAACGGGGGGAAGGGACGCCCCCCCAGGAAATAATGCGGGGGGGACAGGTATGGTGAAATCACCCCCAGTGGCAGCGCAGCGGGGCAATGTGTGTGGCGGTGGCGGGGCACTGAGATGAGCGCTTCCATTGTGGAAGCGCTCATCTCCATAGTGATCTGTTTGTATCGCCGTCCTCAGGACAGCGATACAAACAGAAGGCTGTGTGAAGGAGCAGGGGAGAGGTGTGCCCCTTTCCCGTAGGCGGTGTGATGATGTCATCCTGCCGCCTGAGCCGTACAGCGCGGGACACAGGCCGGAAGAGGCCTGCATCGCATCGCTCCAAATAGGTAAGTATAAGTGTTAATTGTTTTTAAAATATATACAATACTTAGTTTTACTGGAACATGATTGGGGGGGGGGGCGGGCCCTGTTATTACTGGCACATAATGGGGGGGCCCTGTTATTACTGGCACATGATTGGGGGGATTGTTATTACTGGCACATGATTGGGGGGGCTGTTATTACTGGCACATGATTGGGGGGGCTGTTATTACTGGCACATGATTGGGGGGATTGTTATTACTGGCACAGGATTGGGGGGGCTGTTATTACTGGCACATGATTGGGGGGGCTGTTATTACTGGCACATGATTGGGGGGGCTGTTATTACTGGCACATGATGGGGGGGCTGTTATTACTGGCACATGATTGGGGGGCTGTTATTACTGGCACATGATTGGGGGGCTGTTATTATTGGCACATGATTGGGGGAGCTGTTATTACTGGCACATGATTGGGGGGGCTGTTATTACTGGCTGATAAGAGGAGCTGGGGGGCTGATGAGAGGCACTGGGGGCTGCTAGAGAGGCACTGGGGGCTGCTATGAGGCATGGGGCTCTTATCTGAGGTCTGATTGGGGGTCATTCATATTGGGGTCTGAGCTGAGGTGTGATCTGAGGTCTTATTAAAATTGGGGATCTTATTGGGGCTGTTAGCTGAGGTCTGATTAACATTGGGGGTCTGATTGGTGGTCTGACCTGAGGTGTAATGAAAACATTTTTTTTCTTATTGTGCCCACTTCCAGCCCGGAGCCGAGCTGCCCAGAGCACTGATCCGGAGCAGTTTGGAGAAAAAGGCCTCACAGTCTCCCATACTCCTTCTACCCGGCCAAGCCAGCCAGCACCCCTGAGGCCAAGCTAGCCAGCACCCCTGAGGCCAAGCTAGCCAGCACCCCTGAGGCCAAGCCAGCCAGCACCCCTGAGGCCAAGCCAGCCAGCACCCCTGAGGCCAAGCCAGCCAGCACCCCTGAGGCCAAGCCAGCCAGCACCCCTGAGGCCAAGCCAGCCAGCACCCCTGAGGCCAAGCTAGCCAGCACCCCTGAGGCCAAGCTAGCCAGCACCCCTGAGGCCAAGCTAGCCAGCACCCCTGAGGCCAAGCCAGCCAGCACCCCTGAGTCTTCAGAACTGTAAGTAAATTATATATAAGGGAAGATTATTGTTTTGACTTTGTGCCAGAGAATTGGGGATCTTATTGGGGCTGTTAGCTGAGGTCTGATTAACATTGGGGGTCTGATTGGTGGTCTGACCTGAGGTGTAATGAAAACATTTTTTTTCTTATTGTGCCCACTTCCAGCGCGGAGCCGAGCTGCCCAGAGCACTGATCCGGAGCAGTTTGGAGAAAAAGGCCTCACAGTCTCCCATACTCCTTCTACCCGGCCAAGCCAGCCAGCACCCCTGAGGCCAAGCCAGCCAGCACCCCTGAGGCCAAGCTAGCCAGCACCCCTGAGGCCAAGCCAGCCAGCACCCCTGAGGCCAAGCCAGCCAGCACCCCTGAGGCCAAGCCAGCCAGCACCCCTGAGGCCAAGCCAGCCAGCACCCCTGAGGCCAAGCCAGCCAGCACCCCTGAGGCCAAGCTAGCCAGCACCCCTGAGGCCAAGCTAGCCAGCACCCCTGAGGCCAAGCTAGCCAGCACCCCTGAGGCCAAGCTAGCCAGCACCCCTGAGGCCAAGCCAGCCAGCACCCCTGAGTCTTCAGAACTGTAAGTAAATTATATATAAGGGAAGATTATTGTTTTGACTTTGTGCCAGAGAAAGTACCCGGAATAACTGAAATATATGCCAAACGTTTGGTTAATTTCTGTGACCTGATAAACAAAGAACTGTTCCTTTTGCATATTTTTTGGTTGTGAGATTTTTCACACACACACACACACACACACACACTTAAAATTTAACAATATAAACAACTCGAAGTTTAGTGAATAAGAATATACCCGGCGAGCAAATATGCTGTCCCCCCCCAGATTTTTGGGGGGTTCCTTCTCCCATGACTACTGCCATGTAAACTGGTAGACTCGGAGGCCTTTAGAAAATTTGTGGCCATTGGCACACCGCAATGGAAGGTCCCCGAAAGGAAATATTTCTCCCAGAAAGGCATCCCAGAGCTATATGGCCATATTCAGCAGCAAGTGAATGTATCTCTGTCACACAAGATACATCTGACAACAAACACTTGGTCTAGAAAACACGGGCAGAAAAGGTACATAACTTTTACTGCCCACTGGCTGGATGAACCTTCTGACAGCTGTCAAGCATACAACCCGTGGCACCCATGTGGATTTGGTGTTACGGCCACGGATTGCATGCAGGCCTGCCTCTTCTTCTCCTCCTCCTACTCCATCCTCCGTCTCCTCCTCGGGTGACTCCTCTTTTTCCACTGCTACCTCCTCTTCCTCTGCACCCCCAAGCTCCCCAGAACCTATTTGACGTGCCAGGTGAGATGTTGCCATGCTGTGCTGCGGCTGTTCTGCCTGGAAGCCAAGAGCCACACTGGTCCTGCACTGCTTTCAGCTCTGCGGTCACAGACCGATCAGTGGCTAACCCTGCTCAATTTGACAGTTGGTAAAGTGGTGTGCGACAACGGTGCCAATCTGCTGAGCGCGCTGAAACTAGGCAAAATTACACACGTGCTGTGCATGGCACACGTCCTGAACTTAGTTGTGCAGTGATTCGGTGCCAAATACCCCTAAGTTCAGGACGTCTTGAGGCAGGCCAGGCAAATTTCTGCCCATTTTAGAAGATCTTACACGGCCATGGCTCACATTGCTGATGTTCAGCGGCTACACCACTTGCCCGTCAGAAGTCTAATTTGTGACTGTCCGAAACGCTGGAACTCCACCTTGTATATGCTTGATAGGCTGGCTGCTCCAGCAGGAACGTGCCGTTAACAACTACTTGTACGAACTCTGCAGCAGGACAGGTTCTGAGGAGCTTGGTAATTTTTCACCACAACAGTGGCTGCTCATGCGCGATGCATATAGACTTCTGCTGCCATTTGATGAGATCATCAAACTGGTCAGTCGCAGCCAGGGCGCCATCAGTGACATCGTACCTTACGCCTTCTTTCTGGAGCATGTATTGCGTCGTGTCATTAATCAAGCCGTCAAGGAGTAGGATCAGGAAGATGAGGGAGTCGCAATGCTGAATGAATTCACCAGGGGGGGCTACTATATCTGAGACAAGTCAGCAGGAGTCTGAAGAGGAGTCAGAGGAGGATGGTGCCTGGGGGGAGGAGGAGGAGCAAGAAGTGCAGGCTTTAAACTTTTCGGGGATCCCCGGTATTGTCCATGGATGGGGGGAGGAGACCGAGGACGACATTCTCCTTGACGATGAGCAGGAGCCAGGGTGCTCCACCGCTTCCAATTTAGTGCAAATTGGGGCCTTCATGCTCCAGAGGGACCCCCATATAAAAGGCATAAAGGGCAAGAACCAGTACTTAGACCCCCGGTACAAACACAAAATGGTGGACATGTTACCAGCATCACAGAGGGCTGTCAGAATGCAGCACTTCCAGGTCTTGCTGTGAGAGATGTTGCATTCTGCTGTTGCGGGCGCTGGCAGAGGAATTTCCACCCACAGCGAAACAGGCATGGGTACCAATCCAACCGCGCATGCAAGAAGAGGGCAGTTTTAAGGCTACTTTCACACTAGCGTTCGGGGCTCCGCTTGTGAGTTCCGTTTGAAGGCTCTCACAAGCGGCCCCGAACGGATCCGTACAGCCCCAATGCATTCTGAGTGGATGCGGATCCGCTCAGAATGCATCAGTTTGGCACCGTTTGGCCTCCGCTCCGCTCAGCAGGCGGACACCCGAACGCAGCTTGCAGCGTTTTCGTGTCCGCCTGGCCGTGCGGAGCCAAACGGATCCGTCCAGACTTACAATGCAAGTCAATGGGGACGGTTCCGTTTGACGTTGACACAATATGGTGGAATTTCAAACGGATCCGTCCCCCATTGACTTTCAATGTAAAGTCAGGAGTCCCTATTAATATACCATCAGATCGGAGTTTTCTCCGATCCGATGGTATATTTTAACTTGAAGCGTCCCCATCACCATGGGAACGCCTCTATGTTAGAATATACCGTCGGATTTGAGTTACATCATAAACCTCAGATCCGACAGTATATTCTAACACAGAGGCGTTCCCATGGTGATGGGGACGCTTCATGTTAGAATATACTGAGAACTGTGTACATGACTGCCCCCTGCTGCCTGGCCACCCTCTATATTCATCGGTGGCCAGTGCGGATTCCCAGTATTAAATATGACCAGTGCGACCTCCCCCTCCCTCCCTCCCTCCCTCCCCAGTATTAAATATGACCAGTGCGGCCTCCCCCTCCCTCTATATTTATTGGTGGCCAGTGCGGATTCCAAGTATTATGACCAGTGAGGCCTCCCCTCTCCCCCCCCCCTAATTAAAATCCCCCCCCCCCCCCCCCCCATCATTGGTGGCAGTGGAGAGTACCGATCGGAGTCCCAGTTTAAATCGCTGGGGCTCCGATCGATTACCATGGCAGCCAAGACGCTATTGCAGTCTTGGCTGCCATGGTTACTTAGCAATAAATACAAGCATTATACTTACCTGAAGAGCTGCGATGTCTGTGACCGGCCGGGCGCTCCTCCTACTGGTAAGTGAAAGGTCTGTGCTATAGGCAATGCGCCGCACAGACCTTTCACTTACCAGTAGGAGGAGCGACCGGCCGGACACAGACATCGCAGCTCTTCAGGTAAGTATAATGCTTGTTTTTATTGCCAAGTAACCATGGCAGCCAAGACTGCAATAGTGTCTTGGCTGCCATGGTAACCGATCGGAGCCCCAGCGATTTAAACTGGGACTCCGATCGGTACTCTCCACTGCCACCAATAATGGGGGGGGGTGATTTTAATTAGGGGGGGGAGGGGAGGCCTCACTGGTCATAATACTTGGAATCCGCACTGGCCACCAATAAATATAGAGGGAGGGGGAGGCCGCACTGGTCATATTTAATACTGGGGAGGGAGGGAGGGGGAGGCCGCACTGGTCATATTTAATACTGGGAATCCGCACTGGCCACCGATGAATATAGAGGGAGGGGGGCCGCACTGGTTACAATTAATACTGGGGAGGGAGGGGGGGCCGCACTGGCCACCAATAAGTTAAATACAGGAGGGGGGGGTCTGCCCCCTGATGCCTGGCAGCATCTGCCAGGCAGCAGGGGGCAGTCATGTACACAGTTCTCAGTATATTCTAACTTAACTTCATCACCATGGGAACGCTTCTGTGTTTAGAATATACTGTCGGATCTGAGTTTTCCGAAGTGAAAAATCAGATCTGAAATAAACAGTTATGCAAACGGATCCGTTCTGAACGGATGCAAGCGTTTGCATTATAGGAGCGGATCCGTCTGTGCAGACACCAGACGGATCCGCTCCTAACGCAAGTGTGAAAGTAGCCTAAGATGTGTTGGTCACTTCGGATATGAGATCATTCCTGTAGCCAACCCATCGACAGCCGTCCTCCAGGTCCAGGCTATAGGAACGCCTAGACTGTGAGGTGTCCGACTACATCGGGTTAATGGCCGATGTGGACACTCTGAGAAGCGAGGAACCCCTGGACTACTGGGTGTGCAGGCTTGACCTGTGGTCAGAGCTTGCACAATTTGCCATGGAACTCTTGGCTTGCCCCTCATCAAGTGTCCTGTCCAAAAGGACGTTCATCGCAGCAGGAGGGATCGTGACCGATAAGCGCACTCGCCTAGCTCACCACAGTATGGACTACCTCACATTTAAAAAAATTTATCAGACATGGATCTCGAAGGAGTTCAACACCTGTGACGACCACGTTTAATTGAATCTCCTCATGCCAGCCCACACATATCCGCCACCTCCCAGAACAAAGAATGGTCCCTGTCTTATGTAAATACAGCATAAAAGGCCTTTTCTGTCCGGTGAATGCCTAATGTTTGGGGCCCGTACGCCACTGGCCTGCAGTAAAATTGGTATCCAATGACCGTCTAATATACCTCCAGCCACATAATCACTTAATCTTTTCTGTACGGTGAATGCCTAATTGTTCGGACCTCTGAGAATTTCAACACCTGTGACGACCACGTGTTTTCGAATTTCACCTATTATCATTTGGGGTTTATTCAAGAGGGGGGATTTTGTTAGCCATGTTTTTAATCCAATATTTTATTTTAAGTTCTTTTAAACATATGTATTTGACATGTTTTTTGTACTGGCCTGCAATAAAATTGGTATCCAATGACCGTCTAATATACCTCCATCTACATAATCACTTGATATTTTCTGTCAGGTGAATGCCTAATTTTGTAAAGCCCAAACTCGTGGCCTAAAATAAAATATTTCTAGGCTCCAGCAGGACACATTTTTGAGAATTTCCCTTTAAGACGCATAAAAATAGCATGATTAAAATACATATTTATTACATGATTTTATATTTGATGCGCGAGCTAGCACGAGATTACGGCACTGTAACTTCATGAGCAAGGAGGAGATTCCTGGATTCAGTTGGTGCTGGGCTCCTTCACAGGGGGCGTGGCTGGGCTCCTAAACCGTAAGTAACGATGCCTTGGGCGCCTTACTTGGCTAATTTACATATCTATAAAATCATTTTTTAAACTAAATAAAACCACACAGAGCTATGGGACAGGTATATTGCGGACATGCTATCGGAGATCTATCCGTCCATGTCTGCAGCTCTATAGGGTAAAACTAGGTGACAGATTCCCTTTAAGATGTTTCATAGCCATTAGCAGTACCGTCAGAGAGCTTAGATCTGACCAAGGAACTAATTTTGTTGGAGCAAAGAATGAATTGAAGAAAGCGATAAAAGAGATTGATAAAGAAAAAGTAACTGAGTATTTGTTAGAGAAACAGTGTGATTTTCATATGAATGCTCCACATGCAAACCATACAGGAGGAGTTTGGGAAAGACAAATCAGAACTGTGAGAAATGTGTTAGGTTCAGTGTTGAAAAAGAACGCCAGAAGAATAGATGATGCGTCACTTAGGACCCTATTCTGTGAAGTAATGTCTATTGTTAACAGTCGTCCACTTACAGCTGATAACATCAACGATCTAACAAGCTTGGACCCTTTAACTCCCAACCATCTACTTCACCTTAAGTCTGATTACATACAGCCACCGCCTGGCAAGTTCGCCAATGAGGATTTATATGCCAGAAGGAGATGGCGAAGAGTTCAATATCTATCAGAACAGTTTTGGAATAGAGGGAGAAAAGAGTACTTAGCCAATCTGATGCTAAGAAGTAAATGACAAACACCCAGAAGAAAAGTCCAAGTTAGTCACATAGTGTTAGTAAAAAAAAGATTTCCCTAGAAGTCAATGGAAATCAGCCAAAGTTCTAGAAGTTCAAAAGGATGAAGACAAACTAGTAAGAAGAATGTTGTTACAAATAGGAGACTCAAAACTTAACAAAAAAGGAAAATGTCTAACTACTCCACTCAAGTTGGAACGTCCTATACAGAAGTTAGTTGTTCTACTTGAGAGTGATAAAAGACACTTAGAAGTTGAGAACCTGATGGAAAATTCCCCAAATTCATGTTCATGTCCTACCACTAAGAACATAGAATTATAGGTAATTTTGGTGGGAGTGTAGCTGGCCAGCTAGGACTTGTCGTAGGTTGCTAGTATAGCTTATATGTGTATACAGCTAAACCCGCTAATAACCTTAATACAGTTCCTATGTTTATGTATTAAAGACAAAAACAGAGTTATTTACTGTGACATCATGTTTTGGATGTCATATAACTGTTATATTTCTTAGAGAAGCACAACAAGTTAATATGCCTTTATGATTCACATGAGAAACTACAGAAAGCATAGTGTTAATCCGTTGTTGCTGGGCAGAAGTCTAGACCAATCACAGCCAACTTCTCACACAGTAAGTGTCATGACCGGCGTGCCTATCACATACGTGACACAAAGGGAGGAAAAAGGGAAGGCCCTGTCCAAGGGAGAGGGAAAGGTGGTGACCCCTAACTCACCTTGAGGCTGGCACCTGACTGCCCTGACGTCCCTAGACGGGTTTCTCACCCGTACGCCGATCACGTGCCTAAAACCCTGGCTTTCCCTAAGATGAGCCCTAGGTAGTGAATAGGGCGGTGGGAGCACTAGTCCGCACCACTAACACTAAAGGAAAACACCAAGGAGAGGACAGACAATACAGACAAAACATATAATCCCAGGTGGGGAACAACAGTGGACAACAAAAAGCCCAACAGGGATCCGGAGGGTAACACTCTGGAACAACAACCAGGGATCACAGCTCCAGTGGGTCAGTATAGAAGTCCAGGCAGGAAGCTCTATATCTGGCAACCAGAGAAGTGAGAGAGGAGAATATAAGGAGGTTGGGAGTGACAGACAAGAAACAGCTGAGGAAGAAGCTACGGATCCCTGAGTGAGACAAAAAGGATTGCAAGGCAAACACAGAAAACTATCATTAAGAAACAGCATGATCTTTAGACATAGAGCGCGCAGCCACCCGCTGCGACTTCCTGACCCCGGGTATAACGGAGTCAGACGTAGCTCTTGTCACCCTCGTGACAGTACTCCCCTTTCCACGAGGGGTCTCCGGACACTCAGGACCAGGTCTCTCAGGATGAGAGGCATGGAAAGCCTGAACTAACCTGTTGGCATTTACCTCTGACGCTGTAACCCACATTCTTTCCTCAGGACCGTAACCCCTCCAATGCACCAGATATTGAAGAGAGCGGCGGACCAGATGAGAATCAACAATTTTGGATATTTGAAACTCCAGATTACCATCAACAATAACAGGAGGAGGTGGCAGCGGTGATGGTTCTAGAGGTGGAACATATTTTTTGAGTAACGACTTATGGAAGACGTTATGGATTTTAAAAAGCCACTGGGTTAATGATGGCTACTATTTTGTGAGGACCAATGAACCTAGGGCCCAGTTTCCAAGAGGGAACCTTTAACTTAATATTCCTAGTAGATAACCACACATAGTCATTCACTCCTAGGTCCGGACCTGGCGACCGTCTCTTATCAGCCATGCATTTGTATTTACCTCCCATATTTCTCAAGTTAGCTTGCACCTTCTGCCATACAGATGAAAGAGATGACGAAAACCGCTCCTCTTCGGTAACCCCTGATGACCCCCCTTCTTTAAAAGTACAAAATTGGGGATGAAAACCATATGCAACGAGAAATGGTGACTTGCCAGTGGATTCTTGACGGCGATTATTTATAGCAAACTCAGCTAACGGTAAATATGATGACCACACCTCTTGGTTTTCAGACACAAAACACCTTAGATATGTTTCAAGGTTTTGGTTGGTACGCTCAGTCTGTCCATTTGACTGAGGATGGAAAGCCGAGGAAAAGGACAAGTGTACCCCCAAGCGGGAACAAAAATCTTTCCAAAACTTTGAAATAAACTGGGTTCCCCGATCCGAAACCACATCAGAAGGGACCCCGTGAAGCTTCACGATTTCACTGATAAACACCTGAGCAAGTGTCTTAGCATTAGGTAGTGCGGGTAATGCAATAAAGTGTACCATTTTGCTAAACCTGTCTACTACTACCAAGATAACTGTTTTACCCGCAGACAAAGGTAAGTCAGTGATGAAATCCATTGATAGATGTGTCCAAGGCCTATTGGGAATGACAAGTGGCAATAAAGACCCTGCTGGACGTGTATGAGAGACTTTCGCGCATGCACTAGTAGAACAGGTAGACACAAAATCCATTACATCCTGACACAACCTTGGCCACCAAAAACGACGAGACAATAGCTCCAAGGTTGCTTTACTACCCGGGTGCCCAGCAAGTGACGAATTATGATGTTCCTTTAATAATTCGAGACGCAGGTTTAATGGTGCAAACAATTTCTCTGAGGGGCAAGAGGCCGGGGCGTCCCCCTGGGCCTCTAACACCTTCCCTTCCAGAACAGAGTGTACAGCAGAGACAACCACTCCTCTTTGTAAAATGGGTACCGGATCACTAACCTTACCCCCTCCAGGGAAACTACAAGATAATGCGTCTGCCTTGGTATTTTTTGCTCCAGGACGATAGGTAATAACAAAGAAAAACCCTGCAGCCACGAGTGAAGAAGAGGGTCTGATGTGTCCCTTAGCCAGACTCTCAGAGATATAATCTTTCATGGCTTGTCTCTCGGGACCCGAAAGATTATATAACCTGGTCTTGGGTAATTTTGCACCGGGAATCAGGTTAACCGGGCAATCATAAGGACGGTGAGGTGGTAACTTCTGACAACCCTTTTCAGAAAAAACGTCCTCAAAGTCCGAAACAAATGTAGGTAGAGTAGCTATAGAGGCGACTAAGCAATTGCTATTTAAGCAATTTTCTCTGCAATGCTCACTCCAATATCTCCCTGGCCTGCCAATCTACCACTGGATTGTGCGCTACCAACCAGGGAAGACCCAATACCACAGGAGAGGGAAGGCCCTCCAGAACGTAACATGAAAGACACTCATTATGGTGGTCCCCTACCCGAAGGTGTAAGTTATGGACAATGTGAGTGAGGTTTCTCTGAGACAGAGGAGCAGAATCAATAGCGAATATGGGAATAGGTCTCTGTAGCGTACAGAGAGACAAACCCATAGTGCGGGCAAAATGGGCATCTATCAAATTTACTCCTGCTCCACTGTCTGTCATAGCCTCCGTCTTAACACCAAAAACAATAACCGCTGGCAACACAAATTGAGATGTTCGTATGGAGGAAACGTATACCCCCCGGCTGACATCCTCCGCACAGCCTGGGGTTAGTAGTTTTCCGACGGTCTTTTGTTTTTGAGAAAGGAAGGACAGACATTAATGAAATGACCCCTCCCCCCACAGAAAAAACAAGCCCCACGCCTACGGCGAGCCTCAGGAGGACGGACCTGGCGAGTAGTTCCTCCTAGCTGCATAGGCTCTTCTAGGTCCGTACAGACTAACTGCTGCTTGGGAGGGGTTACCAATTGCTCAGGAATTTTCAATCTCTCCCTAAGACGTCTATCTATTCTGATAGAGAGGGACATAACAGCATCAAGGGAAAGGGGAGTTTCATACAGCGCAAGCGCATCCTTAACCCTTTCGGATAACCCAGAGCAGAACTGACTCCTGAGAGCCGGGTCGTTCCACTGAGTATCCGTAGCCCACCTACGGAACTCTGAGCAATATTCCTCTGCTGGCCGATCTCCCTGTAGGAGTCTCCGTAACTTCGACTCAGCCAGGGCGACTCGGTCAGGGTCATCATATATGAGACCCAAGGTCCCAAAAAATGCATCCACAGACTGGAGAGCCTGGGAATCAGTGGGTAAAGAGAACACCCAGGATTGCGGGTCCCCCTGAAGCAGGTAAATAACAATCCCCACCCGCTGTTCTTCATTACCAGAGGAGTAAGGGCGCAGCTTAAAATATACCTTACAGGCCTCACGGAACGTCACAAATTTGTCCCTTCCCCCAGAAAATCTGTCAGAAAGAACAATCTTGGGTTCCGCGGCAACCTGGTTACCCATAGCAACCACTGGGCTTACGGTCTGCTGCAATTGCTGCTGTTGCTGGAGGACCGACGCCTTAAATCCTGCCACCTCCAAAGACAAGCCTTGAAGTTGTTTTGCCAAAGCAGCAATAGGATCCATACTGGATTCTAAATAGGCAGAAAGAGAGAAAAAAAAATATATTTATTTTTTCCTACCTACAAAAAATTATGGCCAGATATAATGTCATGACCGGCGTGCCGATCACATACGTGACACAAAGGGAGGGAAAAGGGAAGGCCCTGTCCAAGGGAGAGGGAAAGGTGGTGACCCCTAACTCACCTTGCGGCTGGCACCTGACTGCCCTGACATCCCTAGACGGGTTCCTCACCCGTACGCCGATCACGTGCCTAAAACCCTGGCTTTCCCTAAGATGAGCCCTAGATAGTGAACAGGGCGGTGGGAACACTAGTCCGCACCACTAACACTAAAGGAAAACACCAAGGAGAGGACAGACAATACAGACAAAACATATAATCCCCGGTGGGCGACAACAGCGGACAACAAAAGCCCAACAGGGATCCGGAGGGTAGCACTCTGGAACAACAACCAGGGATCACAGCTCCAGTGGGTCAGTATAGAAGTCCAGGCAGGAAGCTCTATATCTGGCAACCAGAGAAGTGGGAGAGGAGAATATAAGGAGGTTGGGAGTGACAGACAAGAAACAGCTGAGGAGAAGGAGCTACGGATCCCTGAGTGAGCCAAAAATGATTGCAAGGCAAACACAGAAAACTATCATTAAGAAACAGCGTGATCTTTAAACAGTGCGCAGCCACCCGCTGTGACTTCCTGTCCCCGGGTATAACGGAGTCAGACGTGGCTCTTGTCACCCTCGTGACAGTGGGAGTTTTAACCAATCACAGCCAGCCTCACACACAGCCTGTCTGGGAATTCCCCTAGCAGGAGCTGCTAGAATCATTTTTCACCAGAGACAGGAGCTGAAGAGACATTCACTCCACTAAGAGCTGTGTTTTTATGGAAGAAAAGAGGCCAAAATAGTTCCACCAAATTCAAATTGCCAGCTACAAATTGCAAGCTACAAATAGCAAGCTATAATTGCAAACTACAAAGTTCAAAATTTAAATTCAAATTCCATATTGCAATCCAAATTGCATACAACCATACCAGATCATACTCAACCAATCTGCAAATAGTTACTGCAAACCCAGTTTAGCCAGTAGAACTGTTAAATCTCAGATATACCTCTCAGAGAGATCATAAAGTGCTTAAATAACTTAAAGTGAGAGTACAGATACTCAAGAGAGCAATATATCCACCATTTTATGTTGAATGACAAGATTGAACAGTTGAACCACCATCTTATGCATACCGCCATCTTGTGATATCTTTTCAAAATGTGTTATATACATGGACTGTCTGCTGCGGAGGCGGCAGTGTTATATATAAAGAAAAGTTGAAGTTAATAAAGAGGTTATTTTAAGCATTTGGTGTGCTCCTTAAAGGGAACCTGTCACCTGGATTTTGGGTACAGAGCTGAGGACATGGGTTGCTAGATGGCTGCTAGCACATCCGCAATACCCAGTCCCCATAGCTCTGTGTGCTTTTATTGTGTAAAAAAAAAAACGATTTGACACATATGCAAATTACCCTGGAATGAGTCAGAGTTTGAAAATATGACTCTTCTCTGGGCACACAAGTAAGATATGACTCTTTTATGTTAATTTGCATATGTATCAAATCGTCTTTTTTACACAATAAAAGCACACAGAGCTATGGGGACTGGGTATTGCAGATGTACTAGCGGTCATCTAGCAACCCATGTCCTCAGCTCTATACCCAAAATCCAGGTGACAGGTTCCCTTTAAACCTACTGTTTCCATAGAACAACGCTAGAGGAATTACAGAGTAATAGTCAGTCTGGTTAGACTAAAAGTCAGAGATATCAAAATTCTTCTAATGCCACAGCACAAAAGGCACTTCATAGTGCTGCGCCTGCCACACTATGTGTCTGTAGCATGTATGTATGGATAGCAGAACCTATCACACTACCTAACACCCTGCACTGGAACCTACAGCTACACTATATCAGGATATAACCTACACTGACTATATCCCACTAACTATCTGTATGATATATATATATATATATAAGCTATATAACTAGCTATATAATGTAATGAGTGGAAAGCACAGAGCACAGCTATGACACTGCTGTCTATCTCAGAACTTTCAAAAACAGTAGAAAATGGCTGCTGGGGAGGTTCTTATATAGTAAGGGGCAGGCAACTTTCCTATTGGTTGCTAGGGATGTTGCTAAGCTCAGACAAAGACATTGCAGCCTTCTCATTGGTCCACAAGCAAGAAGCAGTGAGGGATGATGGGTTCAGATGAAAAAAAAATCTAGAATATTCACGAATATATAGCACTATATTCTAAATCTTCGCAAATTCTCGAAGTGGCGATATTCGTGATTAAAATTTGTGATTCGAATATTCGCGCCCAATACTATTCTGCTGGTGCAGTCACTGTGTACATACATTACATTACTTATCCTGTACTGATCCTGAGTTACATCCTGCTGTATTATACTCCAGAGCTGCACTCACTATTCTGCTGGTGCAGTCACTGTGTACATACATTACATTACTTATCCTGTACTGATCCTGAGTTACATCCTGTATTATACTCCAGAGCTGCACTCACTATTCTGCTGGTGCAGTCACTGTGTACATATATTACATTACTAATCCTGTACTGATCCTGAATTACATCCTGTATTATACTCCAGAGCTGCACTCACTATTCTGCTGGTGCAGTCACTGTGTACATACATTACATTACTTATCCTGTACTGATCCTGAGTTACATCCTGTATTATACTCCAGAGCTGCACTCACTATTCTGCTGGTGGAGTCACTGTGTACATACATTACATTACTTATCTTGCACTGATCCTGAGTTACATCCTGTATTATACTCCAGAGCTGTACTCACTATTCTGCTGTTGGAGTCACTGTGTACATACATTACATTACTTATCCTGTACTGATCATGAGTAGAGTTGAGCGACCCCGAACTGTAAAGTTCGGGTTCGTACCGAACTTTAGGTTTTTCGGCACCCGAACCCGAACATTTACGTAAAAGTTCGGGTTCGGTGTTCATCGATTTTTATGGCGATTTTTTTAAAGGCTGCAAAGCAGCCAATCAACATGCATGATACTACAGGCCCCAAAAGGCCATCACAGCCATGCCTACTATTGGCATGGCTGTGATTGGCCAACTGCATCATGTGACCCAGCCTCTATTTAAGCTGGAGCCACGTAGCGCCGCACGTCACTCTGCTCTGATCAGTGTAGGGAGAGGATGCAGCTGCTGTGAGGGAGAGATCAGGGAGGAATCTTATGAAGAACTGCTTCTTTACTCAGTGATCTACAGCAAATGTGTTTTGTGGGTGCAGTGCACAATTGTTTTAAGCCTGCCCTGAGCCAACTATTGCTGAAAACAAACTTCTTTTCCTTCAGTTAGTCAATATCAATACATAATCGGCAGCCATTTTATGCAACGATGGTGCACCAGCATAGGCTATCTGCATGTCTGCAAGTCCAGAAATATAGCTTTGAGACACTGTGGTTAAAAAACCTTTTTTTCATATAGTGCACATCTGGATTATCGCTGCATAAGGGACTGTGAAATTTAGGCCAGAAATACGGCTTTCTCATACTGGGGCATACTGGGGTGAAAAAAAAACATCCGTTTCATATAGTGCACATCTAGGATTATAGATGAATAAGTGAGTGTCACATTTAGGCCAGAAATACAGCTTTGGCATACTGGGTGAAACAAACCCCTCTGTTTCATATAGTGCACATCTAGGATTATAGGTGCATAAGGGACTGTTCATTTTAGGCCACAAATACGGCTTTTGCTTACTGGGGTTAAAAAAACCCTCTGATATACTGCACATCTGGGATTAGACGTGCATAAGTGACTGTGAAATTTAGGCCACAAATACCGCTGTCATATAGAGTAAAAAATAAAATAAAATTGAGTGCAATACCCTACATCAGGGTTTTTATTGGCGGTGCGAGATAGTGACAGGTCTTACGCAGGTTAGAGGCAAGGAAGGGGTGGATAGTGCGGTCCACGCCCCTATTCCACCACAGGTGAGACCAGCTGGAGGTACTCAGCCTGGCAGAAAGCACTTCCCAGAGTGTCAGCAAGGGGGGAGTGTGTTACCTGTGGACAGAGGCCTGGAGGCTCTATCTGTGTGGTCTCAGCTGGGCAAGGCTGAGGGACCACAAGGCTGGGAGATAGCCTGGAGTTGGGTGACAAAGCGATGCCTGGGAGGGTCGCAGGGCTATAGTCAGGCGGACTACTAAGCCGGTATCCCCCACAATAAACACTGAACTAGAGACAGTGGGCGTAATGGACTCTGTACAGCCAGAAGGCCGTGGGACATTGGCTGACAAAGCTGCATGGGTTCACAGGGTGTGAACTGTGACTTAGGTGAGTCAGAAACTTCATGTTTAGTTAGAGCATAGCCGGGCAGGTGTTTATTTTGTATTATTTATGTTTGGTTTGCTGAGGCACAATAAATGCACTGTTTGGACATGAAACCTGGTGTCCTGAAGACGATTCTTGTGAGAATGACCCCCGAATAAGAGACGATCCCTTGCAGCGGTTAACCACTTTTTACTTTGCTTGGTGAACGCTAACTATGAGGCAAACATCTAATAAGGGACGCGGTCATAGTCATGGTGGTGGTGTTGGTGGAGCCTCTGGTGCAGGGAGTGGACGTGGCCGTTCTGCCACAGCTACACTTCCTACTGAACCTACTACCTCAGGTCCCAGTAGCCGCCAGAATCTGCAGCAATATTTGGTTTTGGCCTAATGCCATTCTAAGGATGGTAAGGCCTGAGCAAGTACAGGCGCTAGTCGAATGGGTGGCCGACAGTGGATCCAGCAGGTTCACATTATCTCCCACCCAGTCTTCTGCAGAAAGCGCACAGATGGCGCCTGAAAACCAAGCCCATCAGTCTGTCACATCACCCCCATGCATATCAGGGAAACTGTCTGAGCCTCAAGTTATGCAGCAGTCTCTTATGCTGTTTGAAGACTCTGCTGGCAGGGTTTCCCAAGGGCATCCACCTAAAGCAAGGCATTAACGTTCTGAACCTTAGCACAACCTGCATGACCAGGCATCTACATGCGAGACACGGGCTGCAGTGGAGCAAGCACCTTCAAAACCAAGAAAGGGCTCAGGCCCCTCCTGCTGCCTCGGCCTCTTCCTCCGCCTCTGGAGGAACGTTGGCACCTGCCGCCCAGCAAACAGAGGATGTGCCACCAACAACACCACCTCTGTCACCAAGCATCTCCACCATGTCACACGGAAGCGTTCAGCTCTCCATCTCACAAACCTTGGAGAGAAAGCGTAAATTCCCACCTAGCCACCCTCGATCCCTGGCCCTGAATGCCAGCATTTCTAAACTACTGGCCTTTGAAATGCTGTCATTCAGGCTGGTGGAGACGGATAGCTTCAAACAGCTCATGTCGCTTGCTGTCCCACAGTATGTTGTTCCCAGCCGCCACTACTTCTCCAAGAGAGCCGTGCCTTCCCTGCACAACCAAGTATCCGATAAAATCAAGTGTGCACTGCGCAACGCCATCTGTGGCAAGGTCCACCTAACCACAGATACGTGGACCAGTAAGCACGGCCAGGGACGCTATATCTCCCTAACTGCACACTGGGTAAATGTAGTTGCGGCTGGGCCCCAGGCGGAGAGCTGTTTGGCGCACGTCCTTCCGCCGCCAAGGATCGCAGGGCATCATTCTTTGCCTCCTCTTCCTACTCTGCTTCCTCCTCCTCTTCTACCACCTTCTCATCCGGTCAGCGACATGCCTTCACCAGGAGTTGTGGCGGGGTATAGAGCAACAGACCGACGAGTGGTTGCTGCCAGTGGGCCTCAAGCCCGGCCTGGTGGTGTGCGATAATGGGCGAAATCTCGTTGCAGCTCTGGGACTAGCTGGTTTGACGCACATCCCTTGCCTGGCGCATGTGCTGAATTTGGTGGTGCAGAAATTAATTCACAACTACCCTGACATGTCATAGCTGCTGCATAAAGTGCAGGCCGTCTGTGCGCGCTTCCGGCGTTCACATCCTGCCACTGCTCGCCTGTCTGCTCTACAGCGTAACTTCGGCCTTCCCGCTCACCGCCTCATATGCGACCTGCCCAACAGCACCACTTCACCACAAATGACTGGGCCTCCATGCAAGACCTGTGTACCCTGTTGCGCTGTTTCGAGTACTCCACCAACATGGCCAGTGGTGATGACGCCGTTATCAGCGTTACAATACCACTTCTATGTCTCCTTGAGAAAACACTTAGGGCGATGATGGAAGAGAAAAAAACACAAAAATATGGTGGCAAATATGGAGGAACTGCTCAAACCCCAAACACTGTAGCGTGTTTTACATTGGGGGAGCAGTCCCACCGCATGTGGACCGCAGCAGGCGACTATCCCCAGCAAAAAATGCATACAATGGAGGATGTCAGCGCGGTCCACATGCACCACTAAGGCATCCCATACACAACAAGGCATCGTGCGGATGAAAATACAATCATATATCACAAAAACATTGCACCAAACGGATATGCCACTGACTATACTAGCTGGTCATACAAGTAGATATTAAAAGCTGAGACTTTTGCCAATATATTCCTGTCAGGAAGATATCGGAGCCCATCATGCATTTTTTGCTGGGGATAGTCGCCTGCTGCGGTCCACATGCAGTGGGACTGCTCCCCCAATGTAAAACACGCTGCAGTGTTCGCGGTTTGAGCAGTTCCTCCATATTTGCCACGATATTTTTGTGTTTTTTTTGTTTGATATGCAGTGTATGTGCCTTTACTTGGCACTTAAGCACTTTTGCACCTGGTAACCTCCATCACATGGTCTGATGTGGGTGTGGCTTACAGTCTGGCTTTGTTCACATTGCATTAGCTGACCTGCTATGCGGTTGTGTGGAAGCTTGGCTGTGAGCTGGATTTCATCACCTTCAGACCGTGTTCACACCATAGGTAGCTTAGTGATAGGACCCCCTGCCATGCTGAGTGACCGTGACGTGGTGCATGATGGGCTCCGATATCTTCCTGACAGGAATATATTGGCAAAAGTCTCAGCTTTTAATATCTACTTGTATGACTAGCTAGTATAGTCGATGATGAAGAGGATGTGGTTCAGGACGAGGAGGAGGAAGAGGGGTCATCTCTCAACACTTTCAGGCCAGTCTTTTAGATGTGGCTCAGGAAGAGGAATTTTGCAACAGCAGAGGCCAGGTACAAATTTGGCCAGCCAGGGCCCACTACTGGAGGATGAGGAGGAGGAGGATGGGGATGAAGCATGTTCACAGCAGGGTGGCATCCAATGCAGCTCAGGCCCATCACTGGTGCGTGGCTGGGGGCATACGGAGGACGCAGACGATACGCCTCCCACAGAGGACAGCTTGTCCTTACCTCTGGGCAGCCTGGCACACATGAGCGACTACATGCTGCAGTGCCTGCGCAACAACAGCAGAGTTGCCCACATTTTGACGTGTGCGGACTATTGGGTGACCACCCTGCTGGATCCCCGTTACAAAGACAATGTGCCATCCTTAATTCCCTCACTGGAGCGTGATCGGAAGATGCGCGACTACAGGCGCACGTTGGTAGACAAGTGGAAGCACAAGGCGAAGCCAGGGGCGGAGGAAGAGGTCGCCCACGCAGAAGTGTCAGCGCCAGCACCTCAGAAGGCAGGGTTAGCATGGCCGACATGTGGAAAAGCTTTGTCACCTCACCGCAACAACCGGCCCCAACTGCTGATATGGAGCGTGTTAGCAGGAGGCAGCATTTGACCAACATGGTGGAACAGTACCTGTGCACAGGACTACACGTACTGACTGATGGTTCTGCCCCATTCAACTTCTGGGTCTCCAAATTGTCCACATGGCCAGAGCTTGCCCTTTACGCCTTGGAGGTGCTGGCCTGCCCGGCGGCCAGTGTACTCTCTGAACATGTATTTAGCACGGCAGGAGGCGTCATTACAGAGAGACGCAGCCGCCTGTCCACAGCCAACGTGGACAAGCTCACGTTCATTAAAATTAACCAGGCCTGGATCCCTCATTAATTGTCTGTACCTTGTGCAGAATAGACAGTTCTAACAGCCTCAACCATCCATCCTTGTACTCAACTGCACTTATTCCTTTTATTTTTTTATATGTCCCAATATTTTGGGGGATACCCCTATGTAAAAATGCAAAATAACACGCATCTGTATTGGCTACCTATTCCTCCTTCACCACCGCTTCCACCTAGACCGCCACGTGAGCCTACACGGCCACATCCACCCATTCACCGCCTCCTCAGCCTCTTCCTCCTACATCATTCCTAATTTTTATTTTTTTAAGGTCTTTTATGTTTTTTTAATTCATTTCCCTATCCACATTTGTTTGCAGAACATTTGCCATGCTCTTAAGCACATTTTGCTGCCTTCTGCAGCCCTCTAGCTCTTTCCAGGGCTATTTTAGAGCCATTTTAGTGACCAAAGGTTAGAGTTGACTTCAATGAGGTTCGGGTTCAAGTTCGGGTCAAGTTCGGGTCCCGAACTCGAACTTTTTTTTCAAGTTCGGCCGAACATGCCGAACCCGAACATCCTGGTGTCCGCTCAACTCTAATCATGAGTTACATCCTGTATTTCTTTTATTAAAATTTTAAAACAAACAGATAAATAAATATATAAAACAGAGACCAAACCAACCATACAGGACATGATGCTCCTCAGCGCGGCGCAGACAGCACCGGTCCAGCCCACTCGCCACAGAACACCAGCTATGTACAATATTTACAATATCTATGTACATGTACTAACCTTCCTGATCCGGTTGCACCTACCTACACTTAACAAATACAGAAGTTAAACTTACAAAAAGCCCACCCACCACCACCCCAATGCAACACACAATTTTTTTTTTTTTATATTATATATATATATTTTTTTTTTTTTTTAATTTTTTTTGGTCCCTGAGCTGGTCCCGCATCCCATGCCCCCAGTACATGATAACAGACGTCCATGAACCAGCCCAGGATTTTCTTATATGTCCCAAAGTCCCCAATGTTCCATGGAACCCTCCCCCCATTTACCCACCACCCAACCTAACACTACACCCGACAACTCAACCTATACAAATATACAAATATATATATAGACATAAAGACATATAAACTACATTACATAGTACATTACATAGTAGACCTTACCCTCACCACCCACCGTGAGGCTTTTCAGCCACACACAACCCATTAAAGCCCAAGTTTGGCGCCTGCAAGCCCTATGTCCTCATACAGCCACCAAACAAAACAAAAATCTACAGTGTCAGCTTCAGCCCACCACCGGGAGGGGAGACAACAGGCTAGGGTACCCTAAAGGCAAAACCCCTCCAGAGGAGAGAGGCTCTACCCGCCCCCAACCTCTCGTACTCCAGAGAGCGCACCTTCACCAGGTCTCCGAGAATGTTCCTAACCACCTCATCCTCGGGGAGGATTTTGCGTTGCGTCGAAACTAAACACCGTGCATGCCACGTGTAGTACCTGACCACTGAGCTGACTAGGAATAAAGTGCAAAGGTCCCTACCACCCAGGTGTCTGAATGCTCCATAGGCCCATTCCGCATAGGAGAGAGTGACCAGCCTAGGCCAGCCAATGGAGGTCCCCACCCTGGTGTAAACCTCTGTGTTAAAGGGACAATGAAGCAGGAAGTGGTCCATGCTTTCCAGCACACCACCGCACTCCTCACGGGGACACCCCCTGTCCTCAGAGCTCCTACACTTCAGATTGTCCCTCACACACAGTTTCCCATGGAAGCAGCGCCAAGTCAAGTCAAAGAACTTCAAGGGGATCCTATTGGAATTTAAAAGCCGTAACCCAACCCTCAGATCCCGACCTGGGCAGTCCCTGAGGGCCAGAGGTTTCTGGAAATGGGTCAACAGAACCCTCTGGTCAAGGAGTCTCCTTGACTGAGTCCTGATTTCCCACATCCCCAGACCCCACCGACGTAATACCTTCAGAACCAGGGCAGCATAAGCCGGGAGATGCCCATGTGGTGTGCGGAGATCCTTCACTTGCCCCCCTGTCTCCCATTCCTGGAAGAAAGGCCGAAACCATCCCCGACAGGAGGCTACCCACAGAGGAGCCCTCTCTTGCCAGAGGTTCGAGAGATTAATCTTAATAAAGGTGTTCACCAGGAACACCACAGGGTTGACCATACCCAACCCTCCTAGTCTCCTCGTACGGTAAGTAACCTCCCTCTTGACAAGGTTCAGTCTGTTTCCCCATAACATCTGGAAGAACAGACTGTAGACCCGAGTCCAGAAAGGTTCCGGCAAGACGCACACACTGCCCAGATATAACAGCAAAGGGATCAGGTAGGTTTTGATAATGTTCACCCTTTCCCTGAGGGTTAAAGACCAACCCTTCCACTGGTCCACCTTCTGAGCGGCAATCTTAAGCCTGCTATCCCAATTTTGATGGGGGTAATCCCCCTGGCCAAATTCAATGCCGAGGACTTTTGTAGATTCCTGGGGCTCTGGAAGGGTGTCCGGGAGATCAAAACCAGGATCTCCACCTCCCAGCCAGAGACTCTCACACTTATCTCGGTTGATCTTGGACCCAGATGACTCTGAGTAGCGCTCTACCTCAGACAGTACCCACTCTGCCTCCCCTCTCGAAGACACAAAGATAGTTACGTCATCAGCATACGCCACCACCCTCAGTGTAGTCTCCGGAGCCGCCCGGTCCATCCCGATGCCCGCCAACGGCCCACGATCAACCCCTCTAAGGAAGGGATCGATCGCGAACACGTACAAAAGCGGGCTCAGAGGACAACCCTGGCGAACCCCAGATCCCACCCCAAAAGGACGCCCAATCCAACCATTCACAAGCGGGAAACTCTCTGCCCCTGCATACAAGGTCTTAAGCCAATCAACAAACCCCCCGGGCAGGCCATATCTCAGAAGGACAGACCAGAGGTACTCGTGGTTAACACGATCAAATGCTTTTGCCTGATCCAAGGACAGCATGTACCCCTTCCAGTGACCTGCCCTGCCCTGCTCCACGGCCTCCCGGACACTGAGCACAGCACTAAAAGTACTGTGGCCGGGAACAGAGCAATGCTGGGCCCCAGAAAGGAGCTGGGGTGCAAACTTCACCAGCCGATTAAATAGCACCTTTGCCAAAATCTTTCTGTCCACACCGAGGAGCGCTATGGGACGCCAATTCTCAATGTGGAAAGGATCTTTACCCTTTGACAGGATGATCAGGGCCGACCTCCTCATTGACTTTGGTAGAGTACCCGAGGAGAGACACTCATTTAATACCTCAGTCAAGAGGGGAACTAAGGTGTCCTTAAAGGTCTTGTAAAACTCAGATGTTAAGCCATCCGGACCAGGTGATTTTTTGGGAGCAAGCCCCTCAATCACCAGACTGACTTCCTCTTCACTGATCATTTCCGTCAAACCGTCGAGAGAGGGGTCTACCCCTGGTTCAGGGACAGTTTCAGTCAGGAAAGCCGATATCTTATCACGATCAAGATCCCTCCTTGCCATGAGATGTGAGTAAAAGGATCTGACAACCTCCAGGATCCCTGATCTGGACCTTCTCAGAGAACCCGTACTATCAATCAGTCCTGACACAATCTTACTACTCACTGACATCCTGCAGTTTTTGTAAGGGTCGGGCGAGCGGTATTTCCCGTAATCCCTCTCAAAAACCAAAGATGCGTGCCTATCGTACTGACACCTCATAAGCAAAGACTTCACTCTGGAGATCTCCTCACGGCTACCCCCAGTCGAGACAAGACGTTCGAGTTTCCTCCTCAGGCCCTGATACAGGCGATACTTACTCAGACTCCTGAGGCTCGAGAGCTGGCGGAAGAATCTCCCCACCCTTTCCTTGAAGATCTCCCACCACTCAGACTTACTGCCGCAGAGATCCAGCAATGGTACCTGGCTCTGAACGAAATCCTCAAAGGACTGTCTTATCTCCGCTTCTTCCAAGAGAGACGAATTGAGCCTCCAGTAGCCCCTTCCCATTCGGGGGGTCTCTGCAACATTCAGAGAAAACAAAATCATACAGTGGTCGGAGAACTCCACCTCCACAGCGGACACGGCTGAAGAGACGGCTTCCTCCTTTAAATAAAACCTGTCTATTCTAGACCTACAACTAGCCCTATGATAGGTGAACCCCGGGTGGCCTGGGGTGTGCCGGATGTGGACATCCACCAGACGAGCCTCACTAGCTATTTTATTAAGCGCAACGCTGTCGTAAGTCAGCTTGTCCCTGGAACCTCCCCTATCCTGGGGCCTCGTGACAGTATTGAAGTCCCCTCCAAAGACCACCTGCCGACTTGTAAAAAGATAGGGCTTGATCCTCATGAAGAGACACTTACGGTCCCACTTGGACTGGGGACCATAGATGTTAATTAGACGAAGTTCTTGTCCCCTCATGAGGACATCCAGGATCAGGCACCTCCCCATTTCTAATTCAATAACCCGTCGGCATTCTACCGGTGCAGTAAAAAGGACTGCCACCCCGCTATACGGCTCGGCCGCAAGAGACCAGTAGGAGGATCCGCATCGCCACTCCCTTTTAGCTTTAAATACAGATGCCAAATCTGGCAGCCTGGTCTCCTGCAAAAACAAAATGTCAGCTTCAACCCGGCTGAAAAAATCAAAGGCCGCAAATCTAGCCGTATCTGACTTAATGCTGGCGACATTAATGGACGCCAGCGTCAACGGAGTGAGTGCCGCCATCATGGGTGATTGAATTAGATGGCTTTCTTTTCCCACTGCCCCCACCAACTTTTTCATCAGATGATGGCTTACCCCTCTTCAAACAAACAGATGTGTCCATTTCACCTCTGCCCTTGTGCTCTGACTCCAAGCCAGCCCCCACCCCTGAGGACATGTTTTCCCCAGTAGAAGGAGGCTCGGCGTCCCCCGCAGGCCCAGGTGTCACCGCGACTCCCGAAACCTCCCCACCGGCTCCCTCCCCTGAGGAGGGGGAGGTGTCACCAATGGCTTGGAACCGGTTTGAGAGACTAATCAGAGGGGGGTTGGTTGTACCTTCCTTTGGCATCTGGCGGGTGGGAGAAGATCTTAAATCTCCCTTTTTCCCTGTACGTTTATTACCCTGCTTTTGCCATCCCCCACTTCCCCTGTCATGGGGGGATAATGAGGAGATGGCACCTTCCTCTTCCTGGATCCTCCTAATTTCCTCATCCAGCTCACTGTCCCTTTGGGCCTCAGCAGTAGCAGCAGTCTCAGGGGTGAGATCAGGGGTCATCCCAGCTTCCCCAGTTGCCTGAGGTTCCCGGGATTCACCCATCTCCCTCTCCCTTCGGCGATTTTCCTGACGCCTCAGTTGGGCAGGCGTCTTTTGCTTACTTTTCTTCCCTGGCCCCTCTGTTCCTTCACTTCTGCCAGCCCCTGCCCCAGTAGAATTGGCCTCACGGCTTCCTCCCGCCGGGGCATTGACCGCATTGGCAAAGGAATGAGGGCAGCGACTGAATGGGTGACCTAAGTCACCACACAGGTGACACCTAATCTCTGCACATGATGCAGCGAGGTGGCCAATCTCCCCACACAGCGCGCACTTCTGTACAGTGCAGTTAGCACTGAAGTGTGTGGGGCTGCCGCATCTGTGACAGAGCTTCGGCTGACCCTGGTAGAAAATCTGGATGCGATCCCTTCCAAGGAAGGTGGCAGATGGTATGTGAGTAACTGTGTTTCCTAAAAGCCTAAGTTTTACCATGAACGTCCAGGCCCCAGACCAGATGCCATGTTCATCCCTGTTCTTCTTGGGAACCTCCACCACCTCCCCATATCGGCCGAGCCACGTCATGATGTCAATACACGAGAGTGACTCGTTACGGGTTAGAACGGTCACCCTCTTCACATTGTTCTGACGAGACACTGCCTGGACGGCAAAATCTCGCCAGCTGGGCTCGTCCTTTGCCATCTCATAGTTCGACCAGAAGAGCTCAAGTCCCTCCGGCCGAACAAAGCTGACATCGAACTCAGGGGTCCCATAGGGATGTATCAAGGCGTAGATGTCTGTCGCCTTGAAGCCCATCTTTAGAAGGAGCTCAACAACTTCTGATCTTGAAGGACATGTATCACTGCCCCTCCACCTCAGACGGACCACATTCCTACGGAGAGCACCCTGCCCAGCTGTCGGGAGGGACCACGTGGTCTCCCCGCTCCTTTGCTCTCGGAAGGCTGAGAGGCCATGCCTATCTATCCAAAAGGATAGATCAACCTCCCTCCCCTCTACATTGATTGTGCTCTCCCCTCTCTTTAGAGCCTCCAGAAGACGCCGCTGCAAAACGCCGTCCCCAGAGCCAGAGGACAAGGAGGGTCCCCTACTCACCCCGGCTGTGACAGTAGCAAAACTGCGCACAGGGGCTGCCACAGCCGGGGGGGCAACCGGACCAGGTTCCACACCCTCCCCGCTTACCAAAGACCCTCCACCACCCACTTCCATATCTTCCATCCCCAAACCAGCCTTACTTACAACAGATTCTGCGACCTCCCTTCCTTCCCTCCTAACACCATTCACTCCACCATCCAAACCCCCAGACATATTTTTATTAAAAATAATTTTCTGCCCCCCACCTGCTCCCTCACTCATACTGGCTGAACCGGTGTGTTTTGGTGTAATTATTGGTACCTCAGCATCACTGGGCCCTGGGGTCGGAGCTGCCCCCAAAAGATAGGCCACAGCCCCAACCCCACTTTTATCATTGCCCTCCGCTTCCTCAGTACTACCATTTACAACTTTTGGGCGCCGCTGATCCATTACCGGGCGCCGCTGATCCAAACGCTGCTGATCTGTTCTTTCATGGCGCCGCTCATCTGAACCAGCAGCGCCAATGCAAAACAAAGGCTTTGGCCTCAGTTCTTGACCTTCATTGGGAGGCGTAACCGTCATAGCTCCGACAGCTCCTTCATGCCTCTGCTGGCCCGAGGGAACAGCGTCATCAGCGGTTGGAGCCATCGGAGCTCCTGCAGCCATCTGTGGCGTGGAGCCACCCCCTCCTCCCATCAGGGAGCAAACTCCAGCGCCAGAGATTTTTCTCTCATCCTCCGCAGTAACCTTCCTGTCCGGCTTTTCAGCCGGTGTCGCACCAGCTCCATCCCCGTTACTGCAAACAGAGACGGAGCTCACCACCATATCGGATACCTCGCTCTCCCCTCTCTCCTGCACCGAGTCCACTGCAGGACACGGGCTGGGCTGAGAAGAGGGGCTAATACAGTGAGCCGGCCCTGCGGTCGACCCGGGGGTCCCAGGGAGGGGGGTGTATACATATCTTACCTGCTCCTGGAGCTTGGTCTTCTTAGCCTTTTTCTTTCCTTCCCCAGGCGTCTCCGGTGGCAACTCATCACCAAAGCATAAGTCCTGGAAACGCACTGGGGACTCCAGGAGCTGGATCTCCTCCACTAGGGCCCCTCCCGGGCTGCAGGTCTCATACTCATCCCCCGAGCCGCAGCTGGGTGACCTTGCTATTTGGCGTGCAGGGGGCCCACTGTACGGAATCTGCTCCTGCAGGCTGCCAGGTGGATCTTGCTGGTCATCATCATCATCCTCCTCCTGCACGACTGGTTCCTTCTCCACCTGGCCGTCAGGCTGCTGCCCCATCTGCCCCTTCTCCTCCGCCATCTTCCGAAAACGTTCCTCGTTTAGGAGTTTTTCCTTAAACGGGCCGCTTTTATCTCGGAGTACAGTCCGCCTTTGCTCAATCTCGCCAATGTCAGCTTGTAGCTGCTTTATTTGGTTCTCCAGCCCCTGCTTCTTCCTCTTTGGGGCCACTCCAACACAAGACCTCAAGCCGCGCAGCTCCTCCCGGAGCCTCCTCAGGGTCTTAGTCGCGTCTTCGTACTCACGGAGGTGGCTCATGACCCGGGATCCGTAGGTGGAAATGGACTCCCGGGCCCTCAGTACGCCCCAGCCTTCCTCCTCAAGATCTGCTTCACCTCCGTGAACACTCGGCTTTTGCTGGGCCCCGGAAGGGCCACTCTCACCCATGCTGGCATTCGGGTCCTCCTTAGCGGATCCAGCCTTGCGGCTCTTCCTACTACCCTCAGACTCAGGGGAGACAGAAGCCACATTACTGCGACTCCTGCCAGATCTTCTTACCCCTGAGTCCTCCATGCAGGCCAAACGCTGGCTTCTCCTGTCCCCTGAAGGCCTGCCGCTGGGAACAGGAGCCTGGGGCTTGCTTCCCTCGCTCATGCCTGAGAACCCACTCTCCCCCTGGGGAGGAGAGAGCCGGCCTCAGGTGGATAGATTTTCCTCCAAACGCTCAGGAGCAGCAGCAGCAGCAGCAGCTACACACAGCCACAGGCGACCACACCCACAGGTAATCGCAGCTCAGGAACAGCTGGTCCAGAGCTGCACTCACTATTCTGCTGGTAGAGTCACTGTGCACATACGTTACATTACTTATCCTGTACTGATCCTGAGTTACATCCTGTATTATACTCCAGAGCTGCACTCACTATTCTGCTGGTGCAGTCACTGTGTACATACATTACATTACTTATCCTGTACTGATCCTCAGTTACATCCTGTATTATACTCCAGAGCTGCACTCACTATTCTGCTGGTGCAGTCACTGTGTACATAAATTACTTATCCTGTACTGATCCTGAGTTACATCCTCTATTATACTCCAGAGCTGCACTCACTATTCTGCTGGTGCAGTCACTGTGTACATACATTACTTATCCTGTACTGATCATGAGTTACATCCTGTATTATACTCCAGAGCTGCACTCACTATTCTGCTGGTGGAGTCACTGTGTACATACATTACATTACATTACTTATCCTGTACTGATCCTGAGTTACATCCTGTATTATACTCCAGAGCTGCACTCACTATTCTGCTGGTGCAGTCACTGTGTACATACATTACTTATCCTGTACTGATCCTGAGTTACATGCTCTATTATACTCCAGAGCTGCACTCACTATTCTGCTGGTGCAGTCACTGTGTACATACATTACTTATCCTGTACTGATCATGAGTTACATCCTGTATTATACTCCAGAGCTGCACTCACTATTCTGCTGCCTTCAGTGTTAAAACATGTAAGCCAGCTTTGGCCTAAGTCTACATTTACACATTTTACTACCATTTTTGTATGCATTTTCTGTCCAACTGGTCATTTTTAATTTTTTTGCATCAGTTTTTAACAAATGTTAAAAGTGGCTATTAAAAATGGACGATTTCCATCGTTTTTTTTATTTATATCCCAACCCCTGCAGTATATATATAATGGCCCCCATAGTGGCCCCAGCAGTGATAATGTCCATATCCCCCATTGTGGCCCCAGCAGTGATAATGTCCATGTCCTTCATAGTGGCCCCAGCAGTAATAATGTCTATGGCCCCCAGCAGTGATAATGTCCATATCCCCCATTGTGGCCCCCAGCAGTGATAATGTCCATATCCCCCATTGTGGCCCCCAGCAGTGATAATGTCTATGTCCCCCATAGTGGCCCCCAGCAGTGATAATGTCCATGTCCCTCATAGTGGCCCCCAGCAGTGATAATGTCCATGTCCCCCATAGTGGCCCCTAGCAGTCATAATGCCATGTCCTTCATAGTGGCCCTCAGCAATGATAATGTCCATGTCCCCCATTGTGGCCCCCAGCAATGATAATGTCCATGTCCCCCATTGTGGCCCCCAGCAGTCATAATGTCCATGTCCTTTATAGCGGCCCTCAGCAATGATAATGTCCATGTCCCCCATTGTGGCCCCCAGCAGTGATAATGTCCATGTCCCCCATTGTGGCCCCCAGCAGTGATAATGTCCATGTCCCCCACTAATGCAATTTTTTTTATATGCATGATCGCTGCGATAGCATGTTGATGTCATCATGCTGGGAGTGCAGGTCTTTCAGCATCAAAAGAGCCTCTGTGTGTGGAAGTGGATGAAGTAATTAATTTTTTTTTAATTTTAACCGCTAAAAGGCAATTTTCTACCTTGGGTGCAGTCCAGTCTAACGGCCATTAAAAACGGTACCATTTATTTCAATGTGGCCCTTCTGGACATGAAAATGGCCAAAAATAGGAGAATAAGCCATGTGAATAGCCCCTGTAGGAAGGTGCAAGGGTCCGTCATTGACGGAAGGTACGTGTCACCGAGGTTCCTGGCCTCGGTGAGATAAGAACCGGTTATTTTATGTGTCAGCAGCAGCTAGTGCTCGCTGACACTGTTTGTTCTTAGTGTGGCTGAAAAGCCGATCCGGGCCGGTTCTTATTGGGAGCAGCCAAAGAGCAGGGTGGGTGGCTGTTCCCCGCGTCCAGGCCAGGTTTTGGGCTGGGGTTTAAAAACCCAGCCAGCAGCTCAGCTGGGTGTGGTATGTTCCTCCAAGTATCAACATTGTGCTCTGAAGGCTCTGTGTTTTGGGGAGCTGCATGAGAGCCACCAGCCGGAAGCCAGGCACCCTAAAAGCCGGCTGTGGATATTCAGGTGACGTGTTCGTCTTGAGTTCTGTGGACTTTGGCCATGTGAAATAACATGGGGATTTTCTGTGGTGTGCATTAACACCAGGACTCTGCCAAGTGTGTTTATGTTATTTTTTCTTGTTGTGTGAATAAACACTGACTTTTTCGTTACTACCGTGTTCTTGCCTCTGTACTGCGTCCGCTTACCCTGCCTACCAGAGCGAATCCCCACAATTGGTGGAGGATGCGGGCAAGCGCAGTGAGGCTGGCGTGGAAGCCGAATTTTTTTTTCTCTCTCACGGTTGTATGTCATTTATCAAACCGGCTAGATTTAAACCGGTGTCAGGGAACATATGGAGGCCGCTCAGCGAGCCCAGAGTCGGATCTATAATCGGCAGGCTCGGGTCCGGAACTTTAACCCAGGTGATCGGGTTTTGGTTCTCGTGCCGACAGTGGACAGTAAGTTCCTAGCCAGGTGGCAGGGGCCCTACGAGGTGCGTGAAAAAATAGGAGAGGTAAATTACAAGGTACACCAGCCGGGGAGGCGAAAGCCGGAGCAGGTTTACCATGTTAATTTGCTAAAACCTTGGAAGGATAGGGAAACCTGTACGGAAGACAGCCCGCGACCGGGTTTTCTTGGACAAGAGGTTCCGGCTCCTAAGTCTGATGCAAGGGAAGCGGTTGCCACAGTAAAAATTGCTGACAGCCTCTCCTCTAAACAGGCTCAGGAAACCAGGGAGTTTGTTAGTCGGAACACGGATGTGTTCTCAGACCTCCCTGGACGTACTTCCGTAATCCAACATGACATTGTCACCGAGCCTCAGGCAAAAGTCCGGTTAAAAGCATATCGAGTACCCGAGGCTCGGCGAAAAGCCATCTCGGAGGAAGTGCAACTTATGTTGCGGCTGGATGTCATTGAGGAGTCTAAAAGTGAGTGGGCCAGTCCGATAGTGTTAATACCCAAGCCAGATGGGACACTGAGGTTCTGTAATGACTTCCGCAAGCTTAATGAGGTGTCCAAATTTGACGCGTATCCCATGCCCCGAGTGGATGAGCTTATTGAAAGGTTGGGCCAAGCCCGGTATTTTTCTGTGTTAGACCTCACCAAAGGGTACTGGCAGGTACCCTTGACAGAGGCTGCCAAAGAAAAAACGGCTTTTGTCACGCCAGAGGGGCTTTATCAGTACAAGGTACTACCCTTTGGTCTACATGGCGCTCCCGCCACGTTTCAAAGGCTAATGGATATTATACTCCGTCCACATCGTCGATACGCTTCGGCGTACCTGGACGATATCGTTATCCACAGCACCGACTGGGAAAGTCACCTACCTAAAGTACAGGCGGTAGTGGACTCCCTTAGAAAGGCGGGACTAACAGCTAACCCAAAGAAATGTGCAATAGGGTTAGAGGAGACTAAATACCTTGGGTATGTCATTGGACGTGGAGTCATTAAACCTCAAGTGAGCAAAATGGAGGCGATACGGAATTGGCCCCGACCTGCTACCTCTAGACAAGTCAGGTCATTCCTGGGAATGGTGGGCTATTACATGAGGTTCGTTCCCCATTTTGCCACTTTAGCGGCTCCATTGACAGGGCTTTTAAAGGGACGGAAGTCCGTGATAGTCCGCTGGAATGACCAGGCGGAAGAGGCTTTCTCCGCTTTGAAGTCGGCCCTGTGTGGGTCCCCGGTTTTGGTGACGCCCGACTTCAAAAGGGAATTTGTGGTCCAGACTGATGCCTCCGAAGTAGGCCTCGGTGCTGTACTGTCTCAGGAAGTCAACGGGGAGGAGCATCCCGTTGTCTTCCTCAGCCGTAAGCTCACTCCAGCGGAGACCCGGTACAGTATAGTGGAGAGAGAGTGCCTGGCCATCAAGTGGGCACTCGAGTCTCTCCGCTACTATCTGTTGGGGAGGAAATTCCGTCTGGTGACCGATCACTCCCCTCTCAAGTGGATGAGCCAGGCCAAAGAGAGGAATGCTCGGGTCACCAGGTGGTTCTTATCGCTGCAAAACTTTAAATTCACAGTAGAACACAGGGCAGGCCGGTTACAGGGAAACGCGGATGCCCTGTCCCGAGTACACTGTCTGGCGTGTGTTCACCCCCTCAGGGTTGAACAAAGGGGGGAGGTATGTAGGAAGGTGCAAGGGTCCGTCATTGACGGAAGGTACGTGTCACCGAGGTTCCTGGCCTCGGTGAGATAAGAACCGGTTATTTTATGTGTCAGCAGCAGCTAGTGCTCGCTGACACTGTTTGTTCTTAGTGTGGCTGAAAAGCCGATCCGGGCCGGTTCTTATTGGGAGCAGCCAAAGAGCAGGGTGGGTGGCTGTTCCCCGCGTCCAGGCCAGGTTTTGGGCTGGGGTTTAAAAACCCAGCCAGCAGCTCAGCTGGGTGTGGTATGTTCCTCCAAGTATCAACATTGTGCTCTGAAGGCTCTGTGTTTTGGGGAGCTGCATGAGAGCCACCAGCCGGAAGCCAGGCACCCTAAAAGCCGGCTGTGGATATTCAGGTGACGTGTTCGTCTTGAGTTCTGTGGACTTTGGCCATGTGAAATAACATGGGGATTTTCTGTGGTGTGCATTAACACCAGGACTCTGCCAAGTGTGTTTATGTTATTTTTTCTTGTTGTGTGAATAAACACTGACTTTTTCGTTACTACCGTGTTCTTGCCTCTGTACTGCGTCCGCTTACCCTGCCTACCAGAGCGAATCCCCACACCCCACTGACTTCAACTGGTTCTAAAAATGAACGTGGGATAGGCGTCACAAAGATGGACTTGAATGTAGTGTTAGTATCTAGCCTGGCCCACAAACTGGTTCTAAAAATGAACGTGGGATAGGCGTCACAAAGATGGACTTTCTTTTTTTTTTCACTTTTAATGTGAATAGAGTGTTAGTATCTAGCCTGGCCCACAAACTGGTTTTGGTTGTGGTCTTTAAAGTGTGTCACCCACCTATTCATCCCCTGCGACCAGAAGTGTGACATCCTATCCGTGATTATCTGCACTGAGCTCAGCGACAACATATCCCCTAGAGGCGTGTGAGCACATAGCCTCGGGTCTCGTATATTGTCTCATTTCAAGAGCCATAACTTGCTTTACTGGTGGCACAGCCGTTTGGGGGCTTGTTTGTTGCAGGAGGAGTTGTACTTTCTAATTATACACTTTTTGGGGTATAACTCTCCGTATTTTAAAAAAAAATTGGGGAGGGGGTAGACAAAAAAGTTTTTCTGCCATAATTGGTATACTTTATGAAGTCATCCTGGTATCGGATTTCATGAGAATAATACATGTTAACGCCATAAACCCTGCCCTGTGGCGGGTCCAGAGACTGACCTGATAGCATCATAGATCCTTCTGATCATAAGACCCCAGGTCGGGCTGGGACTTGTGCCCCGGTGATGCGTTCTGAGGTTGGACTTATGATGGGCTTCTCAGCACCTGCATTGGGAATAAAGGCTCTGGTTAGTTTGTTACCTTGTGATTATCTTATCTCTCCTCGTACCTTGAGATAATTAGAAATATCACCATTATAACTATAGGATTAGGCAGACAATCATAGCCTGATATAACCTACCAAACCCTCTCAGATATATCCTCATGCCAAAAATAAATGTGGAAATATGTATATAAGTGTAACCGCCCTATTAGACTAAACACTTATGACTTATGTATTAAGTCTAATAGGGCGGTTACACATATATACATATTTCCACATTTATTTTTGGCATGAGGATATATCTGAGAGGGTGTGGTAGGTTATATCAGGCTATGATTGTCTGCCTAATCCTATAGTTATAATGGTGATATTTCTAATTATCTCAAGGTACGAGGAGAGATAAGATAATCACAAGGTAACAAACTAACCAGACCCTCTATTCCCAATGCAGGTGCTGAGAAGCCCATCATAAGTCCAACCTCAGAACGCGTTCAGGTTACGCATCACCGGGGCACAAGTTCCAGCCCAACCTGGGGTCTTATGATCAGAAGGATCTATGATGCTATCAGGTCAGTCTCTGGACCCGCCACAGGGCAGGGTTTATGGCGTTAACATGTATTATTCTCATGGAATCTGATACTAGGATGACTTCATAAAGTATACCCCCCCCCCCCCCCTCCAATTCACTAAGGGTGTTGCGGAGGTATCATAGAAAAGCCCAGACTGCATCCCACACTAGGCAGGATCCTGCCATAGGAAACAGCACAGATTAGCTGAAGGGACCTCACGTGTCGTCACTCTGCATGGAAATGACTACCAGTGCCACCATGGAGCCAATGTTATCACGTGACAGACACCTCTACCAGCCCTGCACGTGGCCATTCCACCCCCTCTATGTGACTCCATCAGCAGACGTCACTGACAAGCTCAATAGAAGCACATAGTAAGTTATTCCCACTGACAGAGGAAGCCTGCCACCTCCTGGCCGACCACGGCGCACTGCCTGTTACTTACCTTCCAGCTGTGCCGAGCCAGCCGCTACAGAGCTGCTGAGTAATGGCAGGACACCGGCTACCAGAGCCAGTATAGTCACTGACCCAGCAAAACATTGCCGCAGCCAGACCACCACACTCGGAGCAGCCATTCAGCTAATCCAGCGTTTTAAAGGGGAATTAGCGGAGGGCACGTGGAGGGGGGGCAAGGAATAACCTGGGGAGGGGGGGTATTGCCCCCCTGTAGCGACGCCAGTGCTTTCCAGTTACCAGATTTATTGCAATGTAGCATTTATGGGATCATCATTTATGGTATCTCATCTTGTATCAAGGCTAAAGGCCGTATCTCATCTTTTATCCAGGCTAGAAGCTGTATCTCATCTTTTATGCAGGCCAGAGGCCGTATCTCATCTTGTATCCAGGCCAGAGGCCGTATCTCATCTTGTATCCAGGCCAGAGGCCGTATCTCATCTTGTATCCAGGCTAGAGGCTGTATCTCATCTTGTCTCTAGGCTAGGGGCTGTATCTCCTCTTGTATCTAGGCTAGAGGCTGTATCTCATCTTGTATCCAGGTTAGAAGCTGTATCTCATCTTGTATCCAGGATAGAGGCTGTATCTCATCTTGTATCCAGGATAGAGGCTGTATCTCATCTTGTATCCAGGCTAGAGGCCATATCTCATCTTGTATCTAGGCTAGAGGCTGTATCTCATCTTGTATCCAGACTAGAGGCCGTATTCCATCTTGTATCCAGGTTAGAAGCTGTATCTCATCTTGTATCCAGACTAGAGGCCGTATTCCATCTTGTATCCAGGCTAGAAGCTGTATCTCATCTTGTATCCAGGCTAGAGGCTGTATCTCATCTTGTATCCAGACTAGAGGCCGTATTCCATCTTGTATCCAGGCTAGAGGCCGTTTCTCATCTTGTCTCTAGGCTAGAAGCTGTATCTCATTTTGTATGTAGGCTAGAGGCTGTATCTCATCTTGAATCCAGACTAGAGGCCATATCTCATCTTGTATCTAGGCTAGAGGCCGTATCTCATCTTGTATCCAGACTATTAACTAAGGGGTTAAACAGCAGAGACCGGAGCTGTCTTTGATCTCGGCTGGTGCAGCAGTTGTAGCTATCACCTGCTGGTGATGCTACAGGTTCCACTTCTGAGCCCACGCCATCCATGGGCCATAAATACATGGAACTTCGCAATGAGGTCTACCTACCATCAGCATACATATACAGTGCATGGCAGGAAGGGGTTAAATAGGACCTGTCACCGGTCCTGACATGATCATTTTAGCAAATATTTGCTTTCCCTGTGAAAGAGCAATTCTGAAGCATTACCATCAGGCTGGAGCTACATGGCGATGTACAGCCATTAAACAGGGGGGAGGGGGGTTGTCGCAGCGCAAATCTCAAGTTGCCTTAACTGCAACCCCAAATCCAGGAGTGTTGGATTTTTTGTGCATCTGAGGTCGTGGCAGCAGCAACTTGGCAGCAAATTCGGTCGATAATTTTTCATGGTGCTCAAAGACTAGGGAGTCAGTTTTTTTTTTTATGTCACTTCCTGGTCAGCTGCTTTATTCTACCATGTTGCTGGATGACTGACCGGCTGCCATGTGGTCGATCACTGTCTCAAGGGTGGGGCCAGCTTTAATCAATGGGATGTGACGGATACAGCAGAGTAGGGATGAGCGGACCTGTGGATGTTTGGGTTCGCCGGGTTCGGTCAAACTTCGGGTCAAAATTTAGGTTTGGGAGCCGAACTTGACCCGAATCCCATTGAAGTCAATGGGGACCCGAACTTTGGTCCACTAAAATGGCTGTAAAATAGTCATAGTAAGGGCTAGAACTGCAAAATGGGGGTAAGAGCAGGATAATTGCCCTGCAAACAAAAGTGGATAGGGAAATGACTTAAAATATCATAGAATAGAAAAAATATTAAAAATCTTGAAAAGTGGTGGAGGTCAAAGTGGATTAGGACGTTGAGGAGGCAGTGGATGTGGCAGTGTAGGTGGAAGCAGCGGTTAAGGAGATAGCCAAGACTGTTTTTGCTTTTTTTGTTTATTTATTTTTTATAAATTTGGGAAGACCGCAAAACATTGGGAAATGGAAAAGAGAATGCAAAGAGAAAGTTCGCTAAAGTATAACAATGGCTGGGTGCGGCCGGTATATTTGTCTACTCAGCACAAGGTACGGACAAGTCCTGTGGGATCCATGCCTGGCTCATTTTAACGAACGTGAGCTTGTCCACATTGACTGTGGACAGGCGGGTGACGCCCCCTGCCGTTCAGATAATACACTGGCTGCAGGGCAGGCCAGCACCTCCAAGGCATAAAGGGCAAGCTCAGGCCATGAGTCCAATTTGGAGACCCAGAAGTTGAAGGGGGCAGACCCGTCAGTCAGTACATGTAGGCGTGTGCACACATACTGCTCCACCATGTTGGTGAAATGCTGCCTCCTGCTAAGACGTTCCATATCAGCTGGTGGTGCTGGTTGTTGTGGCGTGCTGACAAAGCTTTTCCACATTTCGGCCATGCTAACCCTGCCTTCTGAGGTGCTGGCGGTGCACTGCGTTGGCGACCTCATCCTCCTCCTCTGCCTTTGCCTTTTGCTTCCACTGTACCCCCGCTGTCAGCTGGGAATGCCATCAGCAGCTGTCACGGGTAGAGTCACAGGAAACAAGATAGAGCGGAGGTGCACCCCCTGAGCTGCCACCCGGTCCCCTGTCCCTGCCTACTTGCACCACCCGCCCTAGGTGACAGAGCACAACTGGGCGACAGTCCCTAACCTACTAAGTGCAAGCAGAGAGAAAGAGACAGCAGGGAAGAGGACAGCCTTAGGCGCCCCGTTACACCAGCATGCGCTTGTACTTGCGCATCTTCCAATCACACTCCAGTGACGGAATAAAGGACCTTGCCACAGATGGCGTTGCGCAGTGCACACCTGATTTTGTCCGCCACTTGGTTGTGCAGGGCAGGGATGGCTCCCCTGGAAAAGTAGTGGCGGCTGGGAACCACGTACTGTGTGAAAGCCACCACCATAAGGTTATTAAAAGTCTCCGTCTCCCCCAGATGGAATGGCACCATTTCAAAGGCCGGTAATTTTGAAATTCTGGGATTCAGGGCTAGGGATCGCAGGTGGTTAGGGGGATACTTCCTCTTTCTTGCCAGTGTTTGGGGGATGGACAGCTGAACGCTTCCATTGGACAGTGTGGAGATGCTTGGTGACGGTGGTGTTGCTGCCACATCTTCTGATTGCGGGTTGGAAGGTGCCACTGTTGCAGTGATCGGGTCCGCAGGGGCGACATGTGAGGCTACGGTGGGCCATTGGAGGTAGTAGTTCATTTACTCACGGTTAGCAGAGCCTCCCTGGGTTGGCGTGCAGTGATGGGGAAGACATCACTAAATCTCCGGGGCACTCTTTATTGCAGGGAACAGCAGCCAGATGGAAGTTGAGGTGCCTTTGATGGTATAGGTGTTTAAGGTGCTTTGGTGGCTGGGCCCCTGTGTTCGTGACGCCAGCACAGTAAGGTAGAAAGGACAGAATAGTAGAAAGGATGAGGAGTCAGTTGTTGTAAAACAGTTGAACATTTACTGAATCAATGGTCTCAGGACAGTTGGTACAGTTAATTTATATATCAAAGGTTATAATGCAGATGTAAATCCTAAATACAGGTCTGGCAATTGTCAGTTAAGGAGTTCTCTTAATACTTTGGCTTTAACAGGCAGAATGACAATTCTTGCTTAAGTAGTTTTGCACTAAGTCCACTTTCTATCACTCAGCTACTGAATATAATGATTTCCTATTTATCTTGAGCAATCCAATAAGGGCGTTCTCCCTCGTGACAGACAAACTCTCTGCTACATTATTTGATGCAGTATGCTCTCCTGAAATATCCAGGTTCACTATGTCCTTAGAAGGCATTTAGTGGAAAAGGACAATTCTGCGCACTAATCATCCAGTTGTGTCCAGGTACCTTTAAGTTCCTCCTGGTCACTGTGCTTGTGAAGTCCCTTGGCTAGACTCAGCGCTAATCTTCACTAGACTTGCTTTATATTCATACTTAGACTTACTGTCTTGTGCTGGGCTGCTGGGACACCTTGGTCTGTCATCTCCAGGCTTGATCAGGGCCCATAGTAAAAAAAAGGCAGCTACATTGTGGAACTTTCCTGTTCTCCTCATCCAAACACTTCTTCCTCCTGCTACACTCGGAACTAACTGAATTCCCTTCCTGTTCTAAACACATCCCAAGCTAAAGATAATATGTGGCGCCAGCACCACCTAGGGGTGAATAGATGTAATGAAAATGCCAGCCTTATATTTAGGAAATACAATACATTAAATACATTGAATATGACATTTAGCGGCAATTTAAAGTGCCCACATATAGCACATGAGTGGGACACTGCACTGTCACTCCAGAGGGGGAGGGGGAGGCCGAGACTGCAGCAGAAGAGGGAGCAGGAGGAGCCTGAGATCTTTCATGGTTTTTGAGATGTGTACTCCACTGAAGTTCATGCTTTGCATTTAGATGCCTGGTCATGCAGGTGGTGCTTAGGTTTAGAACATTTATGCCTCACTTCAAGCTCTGATTGTGCAACAGTGGAGTGTTCCGTAAGGGGTCCCTTTAAGATGAGATAAGTATTTTGTGACACCAGTTGCAATGGAGCAACAACGGGACAGAGTCCCTTTAAGAAATGGCATTGGTACCCAGGTGTAGGAGTGGCCTATAATGTCACTTAATGTTTTGTGCACGTGTCACGGTGCTCCTACCTAGATACGCTGGAACCCCAGGCGTTGGCTCTGAAGCAGACAAAGGTGGTAGTTGAATGGTGGGATGAAGAATAAATGAGTCCAGACCTTGTGATGATGCTGAAAAGCAGCTTTACTTTGCATAAAAATTTCTCCAAATGGTTTACTGACTTTATCTTGGTCCCAGCAGACTTTAGTATCAACTCTGGCAGGCAAACAAACTCAACCCTGCTACATCGGTTGCTCTCTGGCTCTGCTGTACTGACAGGCTGACTGAATAACTTTGCTTTAGCTCTATGCTGCACTTTCCTTCTGCAGTCTGTCTCTTAAGTTATACCAGAGAACTTTCTTCCTGGCTTCTGAGGCTTCAAGCTTCTGCCTCCATGTCCAGCTGAGCTTAGGGTGCTCTGGCTGGCTTGGTTTGGGCTTGGGTACGTCCCGAAGAGACATGGCCCTGCACACCTTCACGTAGCTTGGGATAAGCTAGGACTGACCTCTATCTAACTAGTCTCCACCCTACCTTAGAGAGAGCATTATCATGGAAAGAAGGTTCCATCCGCTGCAAATGTAGCTCTGCCATGCTTGCTGTCACCTTCTGGTGAAACAGGTACATTACATGAACATTAACAGTCACATATAAGTAGCAATGCACATTGTATAGGACCTGCAATAAATGCATAGATGAAATGATATTAGCGTACACAGGTAGAAGCAGGGTGTAGGAGTGGTAATGCCACTAGGGGGCGTTACAATTGCACAGCTTGCAAACCACTCGTGTCTTGTCGTCAGCACATTGTCTGAAGAACTGCCACACCAGTGAACTCCTTGGAGCTGGCTTTCGTGTGCTTGGTCCCTGCGGTGGGCAGTAGCAGGCGTACTGGCTAGGGGACGGCCGCTCCGCTTTTGCACCCTGCTCCCTCTTTTGCTGTGTGGCTGGCGCTGTGTGACCACCGCCTCTTCCTCCGAACTGCACACATCACTCGCATGACCTTGATTCCATGTGGGGTCTAGGACCTCATCGTCCTCCACATCATCTTCCACCCAGTCTTCACCCCTGCCCTCCTTGTCGGTCTGCACACTGCAGAAAGCCGCAGCAGTTGTCACCTGTGTTTCGTCATCATCAGAGACGTGCTGCGGTGGTCCTCCCATGTACTCATCCTGAAACATAAGTGGTTGGGCATCACTGTGTAGTGTCCCACTAGGTAAAGGTGGGCACTACACAAAAAGGGGTTAATGTGTTTTATTGCATTGAATGTCATGTGCATGTTTTTCCCTGTGTTAACTGGGTGTCAGGCCTGTCAGGGTGCAGTTTAGCCTCCCAGACGTTAGAGGGAGCTAGAGAGCCCTAGTTATATATAGGAAGGCCCAGACAGGGGAGAGGTAGTGTATTCCAGGGGACTAGAGGAGTTACCTCGTCAGCCTGAAGCTCCTGAGGCTAAGCTTAGCTCAGTTGAGATACCCCAGTAGTAGGAGAGTACCTCCTGGGAGCAACCTGCAGTTACCCTACCAAGAGAGGAGAACACAACCAAGTCCAGATAAGTAACCGGATGGGCAGAAACACTATAAAGTGAAGAGCAAGGGTCTATACTGGAGGAAGGAATTTATACCAAGGATTTAAGCCAGCACTTAGGCATCCGGGCCTTGGGATCCAGCCAGCTAGAATAGCTGAGGGGATAGAGCAGCATAGCACTGCAAAGCATTAACTGTTTACCCTCCAAGTATCTTGCATGATTTATACCTGCCATCATTGAAAGTAAACCTGCTTGGGACATTGTGTTCAAGGGACTGCATCATTATCTGTAACCTCTGTAAAAGACTGTACAAAGTTGGACTATTTATCAAGTAAAGCTACGTTTGGTTCACCATACAATCTGTGTACCTCAGTTACTATTCTTACCAACCGGTGTGCCACCGTTACAGGCACTGGCGTCACGCAATCCTTAAAAGGACCTTGCCTCAGGCACTCTAAACACTTGCAACATCCAGGGCACCTCACCCAACACCAGGCCAGGTCTCTACACCCAGAGTGTGCCCCAGAGGAACTAGTGTCTGCCTCTCATTCACTGCTGCATGCCTGCCCAGGGTCCTCCAAAAAGTGAGTAGCCCTCGATTGCCCATACCGTGACCTCACTGTCGCTACACTCTGCAGGTCTGGCGTGCTGCAAGTGCACTTAATCTCTTCCACTTCTGGGGCAGGGATAGGTGGATGGCCCTGGGAAACCCTGCTAACAGAGTCATCAAAAAGCAGAAGAGACTGCTGCATGACTTGGGGCTCAGACTGCTTGGCTGATTTGCAAGGGGGTGAGGTGAAAGACTGATGGACATCGGCTGCAGGGGCCAACTCTGATCTTTCAGCAGGAGACTGGGTGGGAGACAATGTGAAGGAACTGGAGGCACTGTCAGCAACCCAATCTACTATCTCCTGTACTTGTTCTGGCCTCACCATTCATACACCGGTATTCAGGCCTACAAAATAACTCTGAACGTTCTGTCGCCTACTAGTGTTGATCGCGAATATTCTAATCGCTAATTTTTATTGTGAATATCGGCACTTCGAGAATTTGCAGAATAGAATATAGTGCTAGTTTATTTTTTTTATCAGTAACCTCCCTTCTTGCTTGTGGGCCAATGAGAAGGCTGCAATGTCTTTGTCGGAGCTTAGCAACATCCCTAGCAACCAATAGGAAAGCTGCCCCCTCCCCCTTACTATATAAGAACCTCCCCAGCAGCCCTTGTCTGCAGTTCTGAGAGAGCAGTGTCATTGCTGTGCTCTGTGCTTTCATCTGGATCCTATTCCTTATCCAATTACATTAGTTACCTCATATATATAATACAGATAGTGGGAGATGTCAGTGCAGGTTATATCCTGATATAGTGGAGCTGTTCCAGTGCAGGGTGTTAGGTAGTGTGATAGGGATTACTGTTTCTCTGCTGTCCATACATACATGCTACAGACACAGTGCTGTGATGTCACAATAATACTTGGTGCACCAATCAGTAATATCTACTCAGACCTGATAAAATGTGAAGTTGCACGTATTGCGCCAAAAAATATGCACATCATTAGTGCCGATTTGCGCAATCACAAAAATAATGACTGGAGATCACGAATTCTAGAATTTGCTAATTTATTGCGAATATTATGCGAAAAATTTGCAGAAACGAATATTGTCTATGCCGCTCATCACTATTGCCTACGTGCACCTGAGGAAGGTGTTTCATTTGGGCTTGTAGCTGGCACAGATCGACCACGTCCTCTCCCTGCAACAGGAGCTCCACCAGCAGCACCACGACCGGGGCCACGTCCCTTATTTGATGCTCTCCTCATTCTTTGAGGTCACCCATTGAACTAACAGACAGATTAACTATATTAATGTCCCTGTCCCGGATGCAGTGCAGATATATCTCACATCAATGGCGTTGCAGTGCACATGTCCTACCTGCCGCTTTGTTTATTGCCGGGGGCTCCGAGAGTTAGGGCTCATGCCCACAACCGTTGCCCTGCCATGGCCACTTAAATGGGTCTGCAAATCCGGAGATGCGGTGCGGAACAGAACGCAACCACGGAATGGAAGCACTACGGAGTGCTTCCGTGGGGTTCGGTTCCATGCTTCCGTTCCGCAAAAAAGTAGTGTGCGCACTACTTTTTTGCGTTGCGGACCGTCGGATGTGGATCGCGGACCCCATTCAAGTGACTTTGCGGTCCGCAGCACGGACATTGAGTGCTTACACTCATGGGCATGAGCCCTTAGAGGGATAACTTGTAACAACTGGAATGCTCCATTCATTTTTATCATCTATATTCTTTACTTGCATTTTATTATTATTAGGCTTTTAAATTTTTATCATTTATATTTTATCACTTTATTTATTTTCTATATCTATTTTATTTACTTTGTATTATTAATTATTATTATGTTCCTTTTTATAATTTATCTATTTATTTTTAATCTATTTTTTATGTACATTTAATCATGTTTATTTTTTAACTTATATTTTTTGATTATTAAGTCCTTTACTTTTTAAAATGTATATATTTTATTTTTTCATTATTTTAATATCTCCTAATTTTTATCATCTATATTTCTATTTACATTTCTTTCTTTTTTGATCCTCTGTATTTTTTTATATTTAAGAAGTATTTTTCTCCTTTCATATACTTTTAGCTCTTATTATTTTTGTGCACCTTTTTTGCTCCTATTTTCACTCTATCTTTGTATTTGTAAACATTGTATTTGTCTGTTCTCTGCTATTTGCAGCCATTTCTATCATTTGTGTCTTTTTGTTTCTCTGCACATTTCCTAGACAGCCCACCCTCTTCCTTCCTCTCCCCTAGCAGCCAATGCTAAAGTCTGCTTTTCTGCATGAATACTATGCTGTCTCCATGGGTCCCCACCCACATGTATGATACACGCTTCCCCAGCATGCAGGGCTCAGTGGCACATCAGCTACTCCTGCTCTGCAGCCGCACACCGCAGCTCATCCTCCTGCTGCTTCCTCTGCGACATTTGCGCTTGTGTTTGCGCCATTCTGCCGCTGAGATGCGCCTGGGGCTGGTGGAGTCGGGGCGGAGTTTATCCTCCTCTGTTTAGCTTTTTTCTCCAATCCACGTGGCTCCTGAGTTACTATATTAGAGTCACAGGAAGGCAGAAGGGAGAAGTCGATGAAGGGAGGGCAGAGGTGGAATTGTGCTCTGTACCAGGAGGAGGGGGACATTGCATTGGGGTAAGTGGCTCCTCTTCTTTTGTTTGCACTCCCCCCTTCAGTGCTGGAGGTGGCTGTCATTACTGCTGGATCCGAGCTGCCTGCCAGACCTGTGTGGGCATGCTGGGTGGGAAGGCTGGCTGGCTGCAGGCATGCACGGGCACATACTGCAGGAGAAAGCAGGCTAGCCGGGCAGGGAGTGGGTGAACAAGCACTTTGGGAAATGCAGAGGAGAGTAGTTGCTGTAGTGTGAATGCTGAGGATAGTAGTTACTGCAATCTGAGTGCTGAATGTTAAATATAGAGTATTGGAAATGGGGCAGCATGATGGGTAGAAGCATGGATGGGACATAACATAGAGGGACCCTGAAGATTGGTTTAGAGATGGAGCAGCTTGGAAGGGTAGTATTTGGTGTAGACTGTGGAGAGTAGTTTGTACAGTCCTGAGCGATGGAGGAGATGGGACAGCCTGGATATAGAGAGATGGGACAGCCTGGATATAGAGAGATGGGACAGCCTGGATATAGAGAGATGGGACAGCCTGGATATAGAGGGATAGCCGCCCGGATATAGAGAGATGGGGCAGCCTGGATATAGAGAGATGGGACAGCCTGGATATAGAGAGATGGGACAGCCTGGATATAGAGAGATGGGACAGTCTGGATATAGAGGGATAGCCGCCTGGATATAGAGAGATGGGACAGCCTGGATATAGAGAGATGGGACAGCCTGGATATAGAGAGATGGGACAGCCTGGATATAGAGAGATGGGACAGCCTGGATATAGAGGGATAGCCGCCTGGATATAGAGAGATGGGACAGCCTGGATATAGAGGGATAGCCACCTGGATATAGAGAGATAGCCGCCTGGATATAGAGAGATAGCCGCCTGGATATAGAGAGATAGCCGCCTGGATATAGAGAGATAGCCGCCTGGATATAGAGAGATAGCCGCCTGGATATAGAGAGATAGCCGCCTGGATATAGAGAGATAGCCGCCTGGATATAGAGAGATAGCCGCCTGGATATAGAGAGATAGCCGCCTGGATATAGAGATAGCTGCCTGGATATAGAGGGGGATAGCCGCCTGGATATAGAGGGGGATAGCCGCCTGGATATAGAGGGATAGCCACCTGGATATTTGACAACACTTAGATCTTTTAGAAGAGGGTAGTAGTTGGTGTAGAATGTATATTGGGGATAGCAGTTCACACAGACTGAATACAAAGGGATAAGAGCCCGGGGAGAGGGGACTATTTGGCGACACTTGAATATACAGGGTAGTAGTTGGTGTAGACAGTCCTGATATAGAGCGAGAGAACACCCTGAATAGACCCTCATAGAGGATATGAGATGGGACAGCCTGGATATAGAGGGATAGCCGGGAATATTGGATGGCACTTAGATATGGAGGGTAGTAGTTGGTGTAGTATGCATATTGGGGATAGTAGTTCACCCAGTCTGAATATAGAGGGATCGCAGCCCGGATAGAGGGGGATATTTGATAACACTTAGATATGGAGGGTAGTAGTTGGTGTAGTATGCATATTGGGGATAGTAGTTCACACAGTCTGAATATAGAGGGATAGCAGCCAGGATAGAGGGGGATATTTGATAACACTTAGATATAGAGGGTAGTAGTTGGTGTAGTATGCATATTGGGGATAGTAGTTCACACAGACTGAATATAGAGGGATCGCAGCCCGGATAGAGGGGGATATTTGGTGACACGTGAATATAGAGGGTAGTAGTTGGTGTTGTAGGTATATTGGGGATAGTAGTTCATACAGTCTGGATACAGGGGAGTGGGTAGGCAATGCTGCTTGGATGTAACGGGCAGTAGTTGATGCAGGCTGGGCAGGAAGAGTAAAGAGTTTGAGCAGAACAAAGGGAGTTTAGGACGCCTGGATATAGAGGGGTTTGTGCTGAGGATCCTGCAGCCTGGATATTGAGGATAGTAGTACTGTATATGAGTTTAGTCAGTCTGGATAGAGAGGGTAGACTCAGTATTTTGTGAAGCTTAGGTATAAGCGAGAGTATTTAGTGTAGTATGTATATTGAGGATAGTAGTTTGCACGTATTGGATATTGAGAAATGAGAGCCTGTATAGAGCCATTGGTACAGTGTAGTTTGTGTTGTAGTATCATGCATACTGAGGATAGTAGTTTGTACTGTTTGTATATTGAGAGATGATAGTCCGTATAGAGTATTTGGTACAGCTTCGGTATACAAGGCAGTATGTGATGTAGTATGCATACTGAGGATAGTAGTTTGTGCTGTCTGGATATACAGGATATGAGCGCTTCTGCTGCAGGGATAGTGAGGATAGTAGTTTGTACATTCTGGATACAGAGGGATAATAGCCCGGATAGATAGAGGGTAGTAGTCCCTGCAGCCTGGGTAGAAGAAAGTGACCATATACTGTATAGAGCTATATTATATATATTACCAGGTCTGAGACTTACGGGGCATTCTGTATATACTGCACAACCAGCAGGAGCACACTGGACGGAGCTGGAGCCAAACTGGTGACCTGACAGACTGGGATCAGTTGTACTTTTTAGGACTTTATTAGGTCTGGCATGAATTTGGAACAGTGTGCTGCCAAAGTGACCTCCCTTCTCCCTGTCTGCTATGGCTATATGTCAGGCATGTCCAAACTGCGGCCCTCCAGCTGTTGCAAAACTACAACTCCCAGCATGCTCTAATAGCTGTAAGCTATCCAGGCATGCTGGGAGTTGTAGTTTTGGAACAGCTGGAGGTCCGCAGTTTGGACATGCCTGCTATATGTTGACCAGGTGTGAGAGAGCTGTTAGAAGATGCCTAGACCTTGTGGACCGTGCACTGCTGGACTATGTGTGGACAGTGGGGGAGGTCACTGGTGGGAGCGCGTTCTGGCAGGATTCTTGAGAAGGGTGTCGGCTTGGTCCTTGGTTAGGAGCCATGCTGTGTGGTACAGTACACAGGGTCAGTGTTGATACAGTAAGCCCCTTGCACACGACCGTATAGCTTTTTCAATATTTTGCAGTCCGCAAAAAACGGATCCGCAAAAAATGCGAAAAACGTCCATGTGCATTCCATTTTTTACAGAACGGAACAGCTGGCCCCTGATAGAACAGCACTATCCTTGTCCGTTATGCATGTTCTATCTGTAAACGGAAATACGGAAACGGAAGGCATACGGCGTACCTTCCATTTTTTTTGCGGATCCATGGAAATGAATGGTTCCGTATACGGAACGCAAAAAAACAGAAAAGGCCTAACCATGTATTGTCCTTTTGCTACATTGTTTTCGGCTTACTTTCTCCCTGCACATCGATCTCATTGTACTCTCTCCTTTGTTCTCTCAGGTTTGTTGTGTTTAGCGAAATTCCAAAATAATCTAGAATTCAACGTTTGCTTAGTAGCAGCCAACAAGCGGGCAGCTTGGCCACAGGTCCAGTCTGTGGGGGGGGGGGGGAATGATGCCAGGTTTGGGCGCATTTTTACATGTAGTATGTGGCTGGGTTCAGATTTGGAGAACCTGTAACGGGATACTGAATATTCCTCATTCCAACAAGGATTTCTTTGGCTGATACAGAATGAGGCAACGTTGGCTTTCAGGAAAAGTATCAGTTTGCAAACTTATGGGAAAGTGTTAGCCATGAAGCGGTGTGTATGCTTGTGAGGACACGTACGACAGCTGCATGCGAGGCATGATACAGGTTACTCTGCTCCAACCCTGAATGTTAGCGGATCACTGCTCCAGGATCCCGGATATCAGTGTCTAATTACTATGGGATCTCCAAGTGGCAATTGGTCACAGTATTGGAACCCTTGGGTTAAAAGGCCCCCATACAGTTTAGTGTATTGCTGGCCAAACCTGAACATTTCAGTGCAATCTAATATGTGTGGGGGCAGATAATGTTGAGGGAGAGAAGGGTCAAATGTAATCCCCCCTCCCCTCCGATCCTTCTCGTTCTTCTGGCAGATAAATCATCTGGCATCTGCTTTCATGGGTGCATGGGAGAGGCAGGATTGGAGATTGGAGGTGTATGGGCGCCATTATTGCTGACATTGTGATTGGACACTCCTCCAGTCCGTTATAAATTTATACAACTTTGGAGAGTACTTGTTCCAGTTGAAGAGACCCAGCAGCATATGGAAACTTATTTACAGGCTCCATGGGGGAAGAAGATATCCAAATTAGCTCTCCTCCAGAAGGTATTCATGCTTCATAGGATCCAAACCAAAGACTCCTCCAGAAGGAAGACACATCTGTAGACAGCTTGCTCTTCATCAGAGCAGGTTCCTGGTTGACTAGATGAAGCACCTCTAGTGATTACTGGTCCTTATTGAGAAGATCCGGTGATATATGGACACTTATTTACAAACTATGCAAATACACTCCAAAACAGAGAAAACTATGAAAGTCACCACCTCACCCAGAGCTGTGCCAAAGCATCTCATCCAGATGTGGGGCAGGAACCCCAAGAGAGAGGTGTTTACATGTGTCCATACCTTTTAGAGGAGTCTCTGGTTTGGCTGGTATGAAGTCGTTTTCTTCCTTACGAAGGAAAGCAAATTTGCCTACTTTTTCCCATGGATCATTGCCTATAATAAAGGGTTGTCCAAGATTTGGATATTGATGGCCTCACGTTAGCATAGGTCATCGATATCTGATGGGCGGGGGTTTGACTCCCCGCGATCAGCTGTTTGAAAAGGTGGCAGCGCTCTGGTGAGGGACGCAGCCTCTTCGTAGGACAGTGACGTCATGTTCATCAGTCGAGTGGCCTAGACTCAGCTCAGTCCCATTGAATTGGCCTGTTCTGCAATATGGCTCTGGAGGAGACCACAGCACTCACCACAGCTTCTTCCAGTAGCTGATCAACAGGGGTCCCAAGTGTCGGACCTCTGCCTATTCTGAGGATATCAGAATCTCGGAAAACCCCTTTAAGCCGCCATACAAGACTGTGTCTTGTCAATGCGAACCAGTATGCTCTCAGAGTTAAATGAAAGGCATCTCATACTATTTCCACCCTATGACATGGGAACTAGAAATCAGCTGTCTATAGATGGGGGCGTCTTAATTTCGGAGGATAGGAGATGGTTTTCCTCTTTCTGGCAGATAACTAATTTGCATTCGGTATATTATCTGCCTGTTCATGTGAACGCTTAGTAGCAATCTTCTTGCAGTGTAATACCGCCGCCGATTGCCCAATGAACAAGCAAACACTCCTTCAGCAGGCAGTGTCACAATGTTCTTCTGACCATAGCCTAATCACGCACCCATGTAACGGAGAGGTAGAGACTCCTGTGACTGATAAGCCTCTATTTCGAAAGACCAAAAACCTATAGTTAATAAATAACCAAAGGGAAATTGACAAACGAATACGTCATTGTGGAGGTGCAGTGCGGAGCGCTGTGGGCACAGAGTGACTAGGACCAGGTTTGGAACTTCCTCCTGGATAATTGGTTAAAAGACGTGACTAACAATGGACGTTTATCACCTGCATACAGGAACACAGGATAGATGAAAATGCATGATGAGATCATGGCTATCCCTAGAATGAAGGGTCCCAAGATCCCTGAACCATGCATTGAGGAGGAGTGTGATAGAGCGGCTGTCAAGCATCCGTGGTGTCACTCCACTCAAAGTCTTTGGGACTGTCTTGTTTGTACGTGTGGCCCCCAATTATCAATTCCTTTGGAACTTCACTTATCAATATATTATCTAAAGGTCAGTGTGATTTGGTGCCCCCCAAAAAGTGTCATTGTGTTGTTTTTTTAATCCCCTTCCCGACACGCGCTGTACATGCATGGCACAGCGAAAAAACCTAGGGCTCCCGGACAGTCTTAGCTAGGGGCCCAGGCAGTTGTATCGCCCTCCTGCAGAAGGGCCAATCACTGCTCCTGCACTGTGGAAACCAGTGAGGGAGCTGCAGGTGGGCTCAGACAGGGGCGATCGGTGCTGAGGTGGACCCCTGAGGCTAGTCAGGGGACAGCAGTGTTTGGCACCCCCTGTTAGTACTATGATTGGCTGGTATGCTATACCCGCCAATCGCAGCACTACATGGGCATACGTTGCAGAGAGGTTCTGTGCTGTTTGTTGTCTGGCTGGGACTTGTGGTGCACCAGTATCTGCTGTGTTACTGTAAAGAAAAACTATATCTGTAGCAGTTCCAGATCACTGCTCCCTATCCCTCACCCTCCCTACCGCATCCCGCCTGTCCGCTTTTAGCAGACGCCAAGCCACCTGTGTATGCATTATTGTCATGTTTTTTTCATCGTTTGATCACTGTGTACATCTGTACATTTGGTTCTGGGTTTATGAAGGGGTAGGACACACAGCTTGAACCCCAAGGAAATGCGTGGGACCCTACTGCTGGACCAGGGTCGCCACCTCTGTGTGGTTGATCTTTCAGATGAAGTTCTGAAGCCGTACAGGGCCATGCGGAAAACGACAGTATGTGCACATTGTAGAGATGGCTCTGTGTAGCACCTACGTGTATGGTGATCAAGGTCCTACCAAACCAAGGAGAATGCCCCAGGACTTCTAGAAGTGATGGTGCCCATATTGTACCCGGGCATTTCCCTCCAAACAGCAAGGAAAGGAAGGACCTAAAAGCGTGCAGCGTGTGTTTCAAAAGGGGCATATGAAAGGAGACCATTTATCACAAACCTGCCTTGAAAAACCTGGCCTGTGTGTAAAGCCTCACCGTGTACCACTCGTCCATGGACTATCATGTACCCGTTTATTATACCCTCATATACACCGCACAGCTTACATATTGACTTTTCACCTGCTACTACACATTCACTTCTGGAAAATACCCGTGGTTGTCGTGACAAATTCCTTTGGGGGTGTAGTTTCCAAAATGGAATCACTTTTTGGGGGTCTCCACTGTAGGGGTACTTCAATGCAACATGGCACCCAAAAACCATTCCAGCAAAATCTTCCCTCCAAAAGCCATTTCTTTAGGACCCCCCCAGACACCCAGCACCACGTCATTTTAGAGCGTCAGTATGCCATTGCTTTAGTGTCCTTGAGCCAGACCACCCTGAAGTGTGTATATGCCATTGTCTGAGGAACGTCAATAGTTCTCTGTGTCAGACCTGTTACATGTGCACTTGGCAGCTGAAGGCGTCTGTGTTGGTCCCATGTTCCTATGTGTCCGCATTGCTGAGAAAACGGATGTTTTATTATATGCAAATGAGCCTCTAGGAGCAACGGGGGCGTTACCATTACACCTAGAGGCTCTGCTCTCTCTGCAACTGCCGCAACCTCTGCACTTTGACAGGACCAGGCAGTGTAAATGTCACCATCACACCTGGTCCTGTCAATCAAAGTAAAGAGGGCGTGGCAGTTGCAGAAAGAGCCGTTGCTCCTAGAGGTTCATTTGCATATATTAAACCCTTATTTTTCTCAGCAATGCGGGCACATAGGAATATGGGACCAACACAGATGCCAACAGGTCGGCCAGTGCCATAGGGACAAATCTGCTGACAGATGCCCTATCCGATCTCACAAAGTGTCACCATCGTCCACGGACCTCCCCGAGGGCTGAGCATGCTGCTTGTAGTCCACATTCTTCTTCTACATGCAGCCTGACCTAGAAGATAAACCCCTTGTAGTAATCTTATCATAGTGGATAATCTGTACGTTTGTGTCAGGGGTTAGTCTGCTGCTTCCATTGCCTTCAGTCCGGGGTCCGGATTTAGCTCTGGGCAATGAAGAAGTTAATAATAGTATCTTACATCTGGCGGTGATGTCATCCCTGTAGTTGTAAAAAGTCCTCCAGGAAGTGTAACTTTTAGGTGGAACGCCCCCTTATTGAGGCCCTTGGCGCAGGATGTAGATTGTAGCTGATGTGTCCTGGGGGGTGGGTCAGTGTAACACCTCAGAGGGGGGTGGGGGGCTTTCACAATGGAATCTGTGTGGGGGCAGGTCTGGTGGTCTCTATGAAATCTGACTCCCCCAGTAGGTTGGGATTCATGTGGTTTACATTATGGCTCCAGTCAAGACTTTCCAATACGTCAGGCGGATGTCATCCCGAGCTTCGGTATTAGGATCCGTAGAGGGTCTTAGAGGGTGGCGTGGATGAGAACAGCTGCCAAGAGAGAAAGTCCAGAAAATGTTTTCTCTTTGCATTAAAAAGTAATTTGGTCCCACATTCAATTTCTATAGCTGTTTCTTAATTTTTTTTAAATTGCATGCCAAAGCAAAAAAAAAAATATTGTCAATTTTTTATATTTTTTTTGGGTAAAACTCGCAGCTGTAAAGTTCTACAAAAATTCTAATGGGTCAACTAGCTTCTTATAAAATTAACCTAAAGCTGGCCATACACCTGACACCAAAGTCAGAGGAAAAAAATCATCTATTTTGGCTGACTGCGAACTTTCATCCGTGATGGCCAATGGCAGACTCTTGTTGGCCAAAAATATAGGCCACGGCATTGTAATCTGAAGCTACATGTGTATAACACGGTTGTCTAAGTTTGGGGCTGAGCCGCAATACCAAGCGGCCTTCTCTCAGTGACAACTCGGTCACGTGGTCTAGGCGCAGCTAAGCCCTATTCAAGTGAATGAGCCTGGGCTGCAATACCAAGCACAGCCACTATACAATGTACGGCGCTGTGCTTGGTAATCTGCAGGAGTGAGCGCTGCTGCCTTCTCAAAATAGCTGATTGGCGGAGGTCCTGGGTGTCAGACCCCCACCGATCAGATACTGAAGACCTTTCCAGAGGATTGGTCATCAGTAAAAAAAAAAAAAAAAAAATCCTGAAAAACCCTTTTAAGCCCTGTTGCTTAATTTTTCATTTTATATGTATTTGGGCAATCTGAAAAGGTTGCTTTTGTGGACACAGTCTTTAAGAAGGTTAATGATGGATAATTTCCTTCACGCCAGAGTCTTTCTGATTCAGAGGTATTAAGAGATTATGGCGTCTGTTTTTCTTTAGGGCAGCTATAAAAGGATGGAAAATTAGCAAACAGTAGATAAGAAGAAGCGATTCTACCAGGTGTTATGTGCGAGGGTAAATAGGATGAGGTACCATCTGATACTGAAACAGCTGTGTAATGACAGGCACCAAAGCTTCATGAATGGCCAGAATGTACGGGTCTAAAGAACATCAAAATTACAAACTGATGGTAACAACTTCAATACTGCTTGTCACAACTCGTGAAAAACGGATGTCTGGAGACTTGGTGAGGATTCTCCTGCTCAAACCCCACTGAAAGGAAAAAAGTTCAAGCCACTACCGATATAAACATCGATTCTGCAGTTAATAATAATACATCCTATATATAGGAAAATAACTACTATAATACTGCTCTATGTACAAGAATATAACTACTATAATACTGCCTCCTATGTACAAGAATATAACTACTATAATACTGCCTCCTATGTACAAGAATATAACTACTATAATACTGCCTCCTATGTACAAGAATATAACTACTATAATACTGCCTCCTATGTACAAGAATATAACTACTATAATACTGCCTCCTATGTACAAGAATATAACTACTATAATACTGCCTCCTATGTACAAGAATATAACTACTATAATACTGCTCCTATGTACAAGAATATAACTACTATAATACTGCCTCCTATGTACAAGAATATAACTACTATAATACTGCCTCCTATGTACAAGAATATAACTACTATAATACTGCCTCCTATGTACAAGAATATAACTACTATAATACTGCCCCCATGTACAAGAATATAACTACTATAATACTGTTCCTATATACAAGAATATAACTACTATAATACTGCTCCTATATACAATAATATAACTACTATAATACTGCTCTATGTACAAGAAAATAACTACTATAATACTGTCTCCTATGTACAAGAATATAACTACTATAATACTGCTCTATGTACAAGAAAATAACTACTATAATACTGCTCCTATATACAAGAATATAACTACTATAATACTGTTCCTATATACAATAATATAACTACTATAATACTGCTCCTATGTACAAGAATATAACTACTATAATATTGCCTCCTATGTACAAGAATATAACTACTATAATACTGCTCCTATGTACAAGAATATAACTATTATAATACTGCTCCTATGTACAAGAATATAACTACTATAATACTGCTCCTATGTACAAGAATATAACTACTATAATACTGCTCCTATGTACAAGAATATAACTATTATAATACTGCTCCTATGTACAAGAATATAACTACTATAATACTGCTCCTATGTACAAGAATATAACTACTGTAATACTGCTCCTGTGTACAAGAATATAACTACTATAATACTGCCTCCTATGTACAGGAATATAACTACTATAATACTGCCTCCTATGTACAAGAATATAACTACTATAATACTGCCTCCTATGAACAAGAATATAACTACTATAATACTTGCCGAAACTGCCGGCCGGATTCTAACAACGCTAGTGTAAAAGTACCGTAAAGGCTACTTTCACACTTGCGGTAGAGTGATCCGGCAAGCAGTTCCATTGCCGGAACTGCCTGCTGGATCAGGCAATCTGCATGCAAATGGCCGGCATTTGTAGACGGATCCGGATCAGTCTTTCAAATGCATTGCAAGAATGCATCCGTCTCTCTGTATGTCATCCGGAGAAACGGATCCGGCATTGCGGTATTTCGGTATTCCGGTAACTGATCCTGAATTTTTGCCGGAGATAAAACCGCAGCATGCTGCGGTTTTATCTTTTGCCTGATCAGTTCAAATCACTGAACTGAAGACATCCTGATGCATCCTGAACAGAATGCTCTCCATTCAGAATGCATGGGGATATACCTGATCAGTCTTTTCCGGCATTGTGCCCTTTTGACGGAACTCAGTGGCGTAAAAGAAAAAGTGTGAAAGTACCCAGAACTCATCATCTTTCCCCCATCTTGCTCAACTCCCCCCCCCCCCCCCCCCCCCAACAGACCTATCTATCATGATCAATGGCTGCACACTCTCCCCGGTCAACCAAGTCCGCTGCCTTGGAGTGACCTTGGATTCTGCCCTCTCCTTCTGACCGCACATCCAAGCCCTGAGGGAGGGTGCACTGAGGGAGTGCTGAGGAAGCGAGCGTCCTTCTCTCAGAGCGCCTGCGCCGAATGAGGTGCAGGCGCGGGATTTGAATTGCAGACAGGGCCAGTCGGAGGATGAGAGCGCTCGCTGGCCCTGTCAATCAGCAGGAGGAGGGGGCGTTTTTTTGAAAGGAGGATGCTGGTAGTGAAGTCATTTGCATATTTTAAAAGATCGATTTTTAGTGAAACCAAGCCACGGAACAAGGTAAGAGCCCTATATAGGGAATAGTCGTCCAATAAGGATTTTAATATGCCCAAAAATGAAAAATGAGTTTTGGGGGTGATAAATAATAATAAATAATACCCTAAAGAGAACAATGTCTGACAGTCTGAACAGGTCTCTGCAGACAGTAGAGGGGCATGGACAGATGGAGTAGTGGTGGGGGTCTCCTGCTGCCGTCAGTTTCCATACAGCCATGTACAGGATTTTGAGGAGGAGGGACGTGATGGAGTATTCTACTGCTTATCTTGTAAGAGCCATTTATGTACAGTTCACCGTAAGAGCGCCCTCTGCTGCTGGCTGAAAGCAGTGTAGCCCCCAACCACAGAAAGGATTCTTTACTGTAACAGCCGAGATGCTGTGAATGGTCTTCATTGACCTCTAAGATTTATATTTTAGTGTGGCTTATAGCAGCACAATATAATGAAATTAAGTTTACTGGCATTTACCTCTGACTCATGTGTGTATATACTGTATATAGTGAGATTAAAAAGATAGATATGAGATATATAGATAATAGATAGATATATAGATAGATATGAGAGATAGATAGATAGATAGATAGATATAGAATAGATAGATATGAGCTAGATATATAGATATGAGCTAGATAGATAGATATGAGATATATAGATAGATAGATAGATAGATAGATATGAGATAAGCAGATAGATAGATATGAGATAGATAGATAGATATGAGATAAGCAGATAGATAGATATGAGCTAGATAGATATGAGATAAGCAGATAGATAGATATGAGCTAGATAGATATGAGATAAGCAGATAGATAGATATGAGCTAGATAGATATGAGCTAGATATATAGATATGAGCTAGATAGATAGATATGAGATAGATAGATATGAGATAGGCAGATAGATATGAGATAGATAGATAGATAGATAGATATGAGAGAGATAGATAGATAGATAGATATGAGATAGATAGATAGATATGAGATAGATAGATAGATAGATATGAGAGATAGATATATAGATATGAGATAGATAGATATGAGATAAGCAGATAGATAGATATGAGATAGGCAGATGGTGTTGGCAGTGGAATAACCAGGTCTCTATCAGGCTTAGGGCTCATTCAGACAGCCGTAAGTGTTTAGAAGTCCGCAAATTTCGGATGCGGAGAACACTGTTACCAGCCATGTGCGTTTTGCATTTTTCCAGCGCTATATAGAAATGTCTATTCTTGTCCACAATTGCAGACAGGAATAGGACATGCTCTATGTTATTTGCAGGGCAGCGGAACGGAACTACAGATGCGAACAGCACACGGTGTGCCCTGTTGAAATTAACGGGTCCGCACCCGTTCAGCAAAATGCAAATGAGCTTTTAACAAGCTCCGCCTCTAAGATGTAAGACAGCTATCCTATAAGTCAATGTTCGGCCCTTTAAATAGGCCTTGAGACATGACTCAGATATAACAGGACAGCTGCCTTACATCTGGGGCATCAGAGGCGGAGCTTGTTAAGAGCTCATTTGCATCCTTTCCTTCCCAGAATTCCAGAGGAGCATGTATGGCCTCTAAGTCTCCTCACGCCGACTAAGGTGCTCTCCCCAAGGAGAGATATTCCCAAGGAGAGATAGACTTCTATTATGACGGAATGAATAACGTAATGCCTCTGAAGGCATTCCGTCATAGAATTGCGTTATGGTCCGTGGTAACAGAATCCATTACGTAATTCACCTTTTACCAGTATACAAAGTGTGAACGAATTTCGTAGCATGAAATTCACTTACCTCTAATAGAGACGTTAGGGGGTGGGGGCTTTCAGGAAATCGCGTCAGGAAATGGTTTCGATGTCTTCTTATAGCCTCCCTGCGGCTTGTTTCAGATGTTGCTGTAAATGGCGGAAGTTCTTTACAATTTTTTTTCAATTGTAGATTTCTTGTGACTTTTGGAAGTAACTGAGTGATGTATTTGTAGATTTTTAAACAATGTAACAGAACGTCGCCACTTGAGGTTATTTATTGAGATGTTTTATAATTTAAAGGGAGTCTGCCAGCAGTTTTGATCATGCGATACTGCTGACAGCACCAGGTGGGGGCTGGGGAGAGCAGTAGAACCTTGCCTTTTGCAACAATTTTTTTATTTTTTATTATCAGAAGTAGTGTGAATATGACACTTTATTCTGCCAGGTTCTGCTTCTTAGGTTCCTGGAGGCGGAGCTTCACTGTGACGTTCTCTGTGCATTGAGCTGCTTCCCAGTCCGTCCCCTCTGGTCTGAGCGACAGCTGTAATGGTCTCTAGCTATATCTCTTTCAAGACAGTGGGGAAGAAAATTGTGGGGGCATCACATACAGTACCATATGTATATTCAGGAGAGGGGCTAATTGCTGTGCATTCTGGGAGATGCAAGTGCTTGATGAGCAGCTGCCCACCCACAAAAAGGGAAGAAAGTCCTCCAGATAAAGTGAGTGAAAAGCTATTTTAAATTTGTGGGAATAAAGTCACAACTAGGGGGAGCTTAGAACATAGGGGGGGATTTATCATTAGGAGAATATTTGAAGTCAGTTTTGCTTCAGGGCTCGTTCACATGAACATTTTTTGCGTTCCGCTAACGGGCCGTTTTTTGTGTTTCGTATATGGTCCGAAAACGGAGCCATTCATTTCAATGGTTCTGCAAAAAAAACAAAATGTACTCCATATGCATTCCGTTTCCGTATTTCCATTTTTCCGTCCCGTTCAAAAAAAAAACCATGTCCTATTATTGCCTGCAAATCACGTTCCGTGGCTCCATTCAAGTCAATGGGTCCCCAAAAAAAAAAAAAAGGAACACATACGGAATGTACTCCGTATGTCTTCCGTATCCGTTCCGTTTTTGCGGAACAGTCTATTGAAAATGTTATGCCCAGCCCAATTTTTTCTATGTAATTACTATATATGCCATACAGAAAAACGGAACCGGAAACACTACTGAAACTGAAAAACGGATTGGTTAAAAACGGCCCGCAAAACACTGAAAAAGCCATACGGTCGTGTGAACGAGCCCTCAGACTGTGTTGGAGTACTTTGTGCCACATTTATCAAATGTTGCATGTTGTTAGGTTTAAGGGCAAGCCAAATTTATCAAACACTTCTGTCTAGAGAAGCTCCTCCAATTGTCCTACTCCACCCTCCTCCTGGAGCGAGATTGCGACTTATTTGCGACTTTAAAAAAAAAGTCTCAATGATAAATCTGGAGTGAAACCCATTAACATAGCTCACAATGCCCACGTTTCCACCCATGTTACAAAACTGGAGTGACATGCAAAAAGCTGCAAAATTTTGCGCAAGGGAGTGCAAAAAAGTCACAAAAGCCCTATTTTGCCACTTTTTGATGCCATAATACTGATAAATCAGAGCCATAGTGTTAATATAATGACTACAATGAGCTCCCTCTAGTGGTGGCTGCAGGTTGTCAGAATTTTATCAATAAAATAAAAGATTTTGTCTTAGACCAGGAATGCCCAACCTGCGGCCCTCCAGGTGTTGCAAAACTACAACTCCCAACATGCCCTGATATGTCTAGGTTGTCCAGGCATGCTGGGAGTTGTAGTTTTGCAATAGCTGGAGGGCCTCAGGTTGGGCATTCCTGTCTTAGACCATCAGCCTCTGACAGCTGGGACTTGTAGTGCTGATGTCACTACATGCCCTTTTACTGCATGTGATGTTAGGCTAGCTCCATTTTCGGTCCCTGCTGAAAATATATATATATATTCCCTTCATTTGGAACTGCCGGAGTTTTTCTTTAAAATGCCCTTTTTTTAAATCCAAACAGATGTAGCAGAGCCGAGGATGTCAATGAGTTGGTCACAGTTTGTGTTGCTATCACAGGGTGTTTGTGATTTTGCTGAGGACCGCAGTGAGCTTTCCAGATACAATGATAACGTCAGCTCTGCTACATCTGTATTGGCTGAAGATTGCCGATGGAGCTGATCTGCGATGTCCTTGCTGTTATAAGGAATAATAATATCCTAACGATGGGAGCAGCGCGTTTGAAGCCGCCTTGTGATGTGATGCTTCCCTTTATCTCTACCGTATCTTCTAAGCCCGACTCCTGCGTTTTATGACTGCGCCTTGGGCGACGCTACATATACATAAATGACCTGGGAACATCCGGGGAATTGCTTTTTCACTGTCCTGTAGCATGAAATAACTTAAAGGGCGGAAATTATTTACAAATTTTCTTTTTCTAGGGTGACGGTAACGGCACGCGACATCTTGTAATTTAAATGCTTTTTTCGTATGGGTCTCATACCCAGAGTATTGCGGTTTTCATGCAACGATTAGGCATCATTTTGCTCTGTAATCGAACGCAGTCACTTCTATTTAGTTTCTGCAAAACCCTGGACTTAAAGGGATTGTCCAGGACTCAAATCTTAATGATCTATTGTTAAGGGCTCATGCACACGAATGTATTTTGTTTCCATGTCCGTTCAGTTTTTTCTGCGGACAGGATGCGGCCCCATTCACTGTCTGTACTGTAGGGGTCTAACGCCCCCCAGCTCCCCCACGATCAGCTGCTGGCGTTTGGGTAAGCACCTGAAATTTCACTTTCATTGGCGACATAGCCCTTGTACAGCTCGGTCCCATTCAAGTTAATGGCACTGACCTGCAATACCAAGCACAGCCACTATACTTTGTATGGCGCTGTGCTTAGTATACTGGGAGGAGGCTGTAGCGCTCGACCGCACCCTCACCGATCAGATATTGATGGCCTGAGTCCAGGACAGCCCTATAGAGGGGTCGTCTATATTAGTCAATGTTCTTCTTATTAGAAGGGTCCCCCGAAAATAAGCTTCTCATAGGTTACCCCACTTGTGCAATCCCTGGCGATCAGTTGTGATCTGCAGGAGAACATGGCAGCAAGTGTTCTATTTCTCCACAGCGCCCTCACTGGAGAAATCAAGTATTACATGATGTCAATGGAAATGATTGGGCTGTATAATGCATAATCCTGGTGGATCCCCCAGATACAGAGATGCTTTTAGATGCTCTTCATACATGAGGGAGGATCGGACCAAGGGAACCCCCTCCCCCACTTCTATTAACTACCCTTTTTCTGAATCAAACATCTCCTTTAAGCCTGCGGTCACATCTGGTGGTGTAGTGTGACAGCAATAACTGCAAGATGTGACACAGCCTAAGGGGTTAGCCCCCCTCTCCCCGTCCTGATGTGATTGCAAGCTCTTGTGTGACGCAGTGGTGGGAAGGGATGTTAGGAGGCGCTGACTTTTTGGCAGTATCAGCGAGGTGCAGGGAGGCAGAGCCGCGTCTGCGCTGCAGATAACAGTGTAGATAAAGGGGGGCACACACTGCCCAAAGGTCAGAGAAGTGGTTGGTATTTCAGTCAGTGACAAGCGAAATTCAATGAAGATGAGAGACGATGACATCACCGAACCAAGAACGAAAGGAAACTGAATCCAACACCTGCAATTATTATTCTTAGTAGTAACTTATATACATTGTAGCACTATAGCATTGTCCTGTACCCCAAGTGTCATTGTCCTGTACCCCAAGTGTCATTGTCCTGTACCCCAAGTGTCATTGTCCTGTACCCCAAGTGTCATTGTCCTGTACCCCAAGTGTCATTGTCCTGTACCCCAAGTGTCGTGTCATTGTCCTGTACCCCAAGTGTCAGTGTCATTGTCCTGTACCCCAAGTGTCAGCGTCATTGTCCTGTCCCCCAAGTGTCAGCGTCATTATCCTGTCCCCCGAGTGTCAGTGTCATTATCCTGTACCCCAAGTGTCATTGTCCTGTACCCCAAGTGTCAGTGTCATTATCCTGTACCCCGAGTGTCAGTGCCATTATCCTGTACCCCAAGTGTCAGTGCCATTATCCTGTACCCCAAGTGTCAGTGCCATTATCCAGTACCCCGAGTGTCAGCGTCATTATCCTGTACCCCAAGTATCAGTGCCATTATCCTGTACCCCAAGTGTCAGTGTCATTATCCAGTACCCCAAGTGTCAGTGTCATTATCCAGTACCCCAAGTGTCAGCGTCATTATCCAGTACCCCAAGTGTCAGCGTCATTATCCAGTACCCCAAGTCTCTGTGTCATTATCCTGTACCCCAAGTGTCAGTGCCATTATCCAGTACCCCAAGTGTCAGTGCCATTATCCAGTACCCCAAGTGTCAGTGCCATTATCCAGTACCCCAAGTGTCAGTGCCATTATCCAGTACCCCAAGTGTCAGTGCCATTATCCAGTACCCCAAGTGTCAGTGCCATTATCCAGTACCCCAAGTGTCAGTGTCATTATCCAGTACCCCAAGTGTCAGCGTCATTATCCAGTACCCCAAGTGTCAGTGTCATTATCCTGTACCCCAAGTGTCAGTGTCATTATCCTGTACCCCAAGTGTCCTTATCTTGTACCCCAAGTGTCAGCGTCATTATCCAGTACCCCAAGTGTCAGTGTCATTATCCTGTACCCCGAGTGTCAGTGTCATTGTCCTGTACCCCAAGTGTCAGTGTCATTATCTTGTACCCCAAGTGTCAGTGTCATTATCCTGTACCCCAAGTGTCAGCGTGTCATTATCCTGTACCCCAAGTGTCAGTGTCATTGTCCTGTACCCCAAGTGTCAGTGTCATTGTCCTGTACCCCAAGTGTCAGTGTCATTGTCCTGTACCCCAAGTGTCAGTGTCATTATCCTGTACCCCAAGTGTCAGTGTCATTATCCTGTACCCCAAGTGTCAGTGTCATTGTCCTGCCCCCCACATGTCGGTGTGATTGATAATTACACATAACCTTCTCCTGTGGGGTTCTGTATTTAGAGAGCTGTAACGTGATGTTTTTGCAGAATGTCCTGATAAGATTAGAAGGGGCATTGACTTTTGCGTTCAGTACAAATTCCAGTCTGTGCTGTTTCCAGAGACCAAATATTTGCCTCATTTTGGGGCTGACGCTTCCAGCAAGAAGCAACAAGCGCTGGGTTTCTATAGGTGAGACATGTCAGGAATGTGAGGCTTTGATTAATTATTTGCTTTGAATTAAACAGGTTTTTCCGTTATCTGCTCAGTAATTGACTGGCAGGAGCCGATGATGTGAACCTTGTAACATCTGTGCCGCCTCTGCCTGGCCACATGCATGCTCGGCCTCCTGAACGCGCATGGCCAGCCTCAGACCGTATTGCTCAGCGTGACCACATCCGCTGCCACGATCAGGGATGGACGCTTTCCTGCAGTCTCTTTGCTGCAAACAGAATGGCTGGAGTGAGGCCCCCTGCGCACATTGCGGAACGCGTGCGGAAAAACTGCAGGGTAGTGCGGTACCAGCAAAACGGATGAGATTACACAAGTCTCATGTGCACTTTGCAGATTATTTTTTGTGCGATTTCCAAATCCGCAACATGTCACTCATGTTTGCCCTTTTCCAATGAAGCGTGAGATCTGCGGCAAAACCGCTTCAATCCCGCACCAAAACCCCGCTCTTAGAATTTGCGAATGCCGGTTTGGATATGGTGCGGAAATGCACATAAATCAGCATGGATCTTACGTGTGTTCGCCACAATCGTCTGCAGGTGGTCTTAGGTAGCTTTTCACTTAGGGGCTGGCTACCTGACGTGACGCAAATCTGTGCGACTTTTCTGCGTCTTGCTGTCGCCCGACTATTTTAGAACCGTGATTTTTGCTGTGAAAACACAACCAGGTGACAGGCAAGACGAATTGTGCGACATGCATTAAAGTCAATGGAGTAAAAGTTGTGCGCCACAAAACTCGACAGGGGTCATTTACTATAGTGTTTGGCGCCTGTTTTAGTCTCATTTTCCCATTTTACACTGCCCAATTTTTTAGGCGTATTTACTAACGAAAATGCGCCTGTTTCGGAGGCGTTTGCACCTTGTTGGACAGTTTTCAGGTTGAGACTAAGTGTGCACCCCGTGGTCGTGCTGTGGGCTGCAATGCACGAACACAGTCCGTGGGGCAGCCGCAAGCGGATCGCGGACCCATTCACTTGAATGGGTCCGCGATCCGGCCGTTCCTCAAAAAGATAGGACACGTTCTATCTTTTTGCGGAACGGAAGTACGGGACGAAACACCATGGAAGCACTCCGTAGGGTTCCGTTCCGTGCTTCCGTCCCGCATCTCCGGATTTGCGGACCCATTCAAGTGAATGGGTCCGCATCAGTGATGCCGAATGCCCACGGAGCGACACCCGTGTATTGCAGAGCCACAAATGCGGGTCCGCAATACGGCAACGGGAAGCACACGTTCGTGTGCAGGGGGCCTAATTCTTGTGGCATTTCTTTTTAAAAAAATTTTTGCACATTTTTCTTTTTTTTCAGCTTATTTATGTAGCTTTGCCTTTTTCCCAGAAGAATTTGTCACCAAAAACATCCTACCTTTTACCCCACTCCAGGGGTGGCGTCGTTCTCTTCGTCTGCTTTAGGTTGGGCTTTCGACAATTTTGTTAAAATAGTCGCATTGGGGGATAGACGCGCGCCTATTCACAAACCTGTATCCAGTTGGGACTTTTTTTTTTACTAATTTGTGCCTTTTTTGCACCTAAAATCGTTAGCCGACCAACACATTGTCTAATTGCACACGATCCGCCTGCGCCCCGCCCCTGACAGGTACAAACACAATCGCCTCCTGTGCTGTACTAAGCAAAATAGGGACAGGCTAATCCACTACGCCTGTCCAATCGCACTCCAGAAAAGATTGCGCCGTGTTCTGCGGAGGGATTTGGATGCCTTCACCGTAGTAACATCCAGAACTCACAAGAATTGCGTTGATGGTAATCTGTTACCGCTTTCTTTCTGTTGGAAATGTTACATTGTATCTCAGCAGTTGCTCTTCGCTGCCACCTACAGGCCGATCCAAAATGATCTGGAGAATGAAACTTGTCAAAGCGATGAGATACAAATGTTTTCAGGCAAAATTACAATTGGGCGCGGTGTCGCCTGATACCACCACGTGCCCTCTGTTTCGGGCCCTTTTCTTGTCCTCTTTACCCACTTCCGATCCTTTATATCATAAAGCATTGGTGGAAGCGCCATGGCCTGGCCTATAAGTAGGAGGACCCAATTCAAGCCTACTTCACCCACCTTCCCTCCATGGATCCTCCCCTCTCCAGCAGGAGCACCAGTAGGATATGTAGCAGAGCCCAGGCGGTCAGATCCAGTATGGTCACGCTCTGCTCCTGCAATACCTAGCCAACCCTAATGAAGCCAGGTGTGTATGTCTTTACGGTTGGATTCCAAAGATTTTGGGGGCCTTTTAGTGGGTGCAGACGTTCCATGAACATTTCTTCTAGATTTTATTGTAATAAAGGGTCTGACAGATGACTGGTTCCACGACACTGTGGAGGATGGGAGTTATAGTGCAAATGATGGGACTGGGGCTCCCTTTCTTGTATGTCACTGAACAGAACGGAATGCTCCAAAAAATGCATTCTATTGCGTTCTCATACGGAGAGCAGCATGCTGCGGTTTGCTTTCCGTCCTGGGATGCGGTCAATGACCCGCAATGCAAGGCAGTGGGGACGGATCCGTTTTCCCTGACACAATAGAAAACGGATTCGCCCCCATTGACTTTCAATGGAGTTCATGACTGATCCGTCTTGGCAATGTTACAGATAATACAACCGGATCCGTTCATAACGGATGCAGACGGTTGTATTATCAGTAACGGAAGCGTTTTTGCTGATCCCTGCCGGATCCATCAAAAACGCTAGTGTGAAAGTAGCCTAAAATGTCAGTTTTTCGTGGCCGTTTAGCATCAATGTGCGCATCCGTTTTCTGGTTGTTTATACGTTGTTAACCTTTTCACCCTGGGAGTTTTTTTTTTTCATTTTTGGTTTTACGTTCTTCACTCGCTGCCGTTCTGGGGCCATAACTTTTTTATTTTTCCCGTTCACATTCCGTTTGCGGCACAAGTTGTACTTTCTAATTCCACCATTTAATATTGCATACAATATAGTGGGGAGCCGGAAAAAAACTCCCAATGGGGTGAAATTGGAAAAAAACACAATTCTGCAACAGTTTTATAGGACAAACGGACCCAACGCGTATCCTTCACGGATTCATCACTGACCTCCTTCTCATGGATTTGAACACGGACGTGTGAATGAGGCTTTAGACTGCCGGATTATCAATAAATGAGCATTCGTGCGATGATCCGGGAGTCTAATCAGCCGGCCTAATACTCCCATCGTGTCTTAGTTTTTGTGTTATCAGCGGCGGCTTTGTCTCTAATATCTGTCGTCCACCACTACAGACTGGGGGAAGGATTAGGCCGGGTTCACATCTGCGTCCTTAATTCCGTTGGTGAACAGACTGCGGGACTTCACTGTGTCCGGCGTACATGCCGGCCCTCGGCAGGACAAAAAATGTTACCTGCGGCATTTTTTGTCCGGCCAAAAGCCGGTGCGTATCCCAGTAAGCGGAAGGATCCTGTTACAGTGAATGGGGATTCGGGTGCACCGGATACGGTAAACTCCGGCGGTCTGCCAGAGACAAAACCGCAGCTGTGAACCCAGCCTTACCGTATATCCGCCTGTTATCAGACTGATGTGGTTGCAGACTATCGCTCTCTGTTATCAGCTACTCTAGACTGATGTGGTTGCAGACTATCGCTCTCTGTTATCAGCTACTCTAGACTGATGTGGTTGCAGACTATCGCTCTCTGTTATCAGCTACTCTAGACTGATGTGATTGCAGACTATCGCTCTCTGTTATCAGCTACTTCAGACTGATGTGGTTGCAGACTATCGCTCTCTGTTATCAGCTACTTCAGACTGATGTGGTTGCAGACTATCGCTCTCTGTTATCAGCTACTTCAGACTGATGTGGTTACAGACTATCGCTCTCTGTTATCAGCTACTTCAGACTGATGTGGTTACAGACTATCGCTCTGTTATCAGCTACTTCAGACTGATGTGGTTACAGACTATCGCTCTCTGTTATCAGCTACTTCAGACTGATGTGGTTGCAGACTATCGCTCTCTGTTATCAGCTACTCTAGACTGATGTGATTGCAGACTATCGCTCTCTGTTATCAGCTACTCTAGACTGATGTGGTTGCAGACTATCGCTCTATTATCAGCTACTTCAGACTGATGTGGTTGCAGACTATCGCTCTGTTATCAGCTACTCTAGACTGATGTGGTTGCAGACTATCGCTCTGTTATCAGCTACTCTAGACTGATGTGGTTGCAGACTATTGCTCTGTTATCAGCTACTCTAGACTGATGTGGTTGCAGACTATCGCTCTCTGTTATCAGCTACTTCAGACTGATGTGATTGCAGACTATCGCTCTCTGTTATCAGCTACTTCAGACTGATGTGATTGCAGACTATCGCTCTCTGTTATCAGCTACTCTAGACTGATGTGGTTGCAGACTATCGCTCGGTTATCAGCTACTTCAGACTGATGTGGTTGCAGACTATCGCTCTGTTATCAGCTACTTCAGACTGATGTGGTTGCAGACTATTGCTCTGTTATCAGCTACTCTAGACTGATGTGGTTGCAGACTATCGCTCTGTTATCAGCTACTTCAGACTGATGTGATTGCAGACTATCGTAGTGTTCTCGGATGGGGTCGCTGAGAGCAGTCCTCGCTGTCGCCTCCTGACCATACCGGATTATCGGATTACGCCGTCTCTGTACTGATATGGGTCTGGTTATGCGGCCGGCAGATGAACTGCTGTTTTCTTATTCTTATTCCTCTCTGGCTTTGTGTGGCGTTTCATAACTCGCCTCCATATTCCGTGCGAATCTGTCCTGCGGCACGTTTTACGACGACCATCTGTCACTAAAGTGGGAGATAACTTTTTACTGCCAGAATTGTCTGCGCAGAAGATGAGAGATTACGTTGCGTAGACTCTCGAAATGTGCAAAGCGAGATTAGCGCGTTTCATTCCCCGGAGACTCCCTCCAGAATGCGAGCGTGCGGTGTCAGAGCGAGGACATGCTCGTCACTTTTCAGGGGGAGGATCGTTCCGTCCAGGAGAAGTTCTCACTTGGCGGATTTCTTCTGCATTATATGGTAGAGCTGTAATACTACAACTCTCATCGTGCCCTGGCAGCCTTACTGCATGTGATGGGGCAGGGAATTTATGGTCTCCCTAGGGAAGCGTGCGTTCAGGTCCAGATGATGAGGTTCAGAACTTAGATGACTGGATGGAAATTCTCCTCCTGCGGCGCGGTTTACAGTCAGCGTGAATAAATACGAAATGTCAGATGACTGCAGCACTACGTGGCGACATTTCTTTGGCATTGTGTTATATTGTATGGGCTCTGTGTGCGGTATTATCTAGTTATCCTAGGGTGTTATAAATTGTATTTGGTGGTGCTGTCTATAGACTGTATGGCGGTATTTGTGCACTGTATGGCGGTATTTGTGCACTGTATGGCGGTATTTGTGCACTGTATGGCGGTATTTGTGCACTGTATGGCGGTATTTGTGCACTGTATGGCGGTATTTGTGCACTGTATGGCGGTATTTGTGTACTGTATGGCGGTATTTTTTGGTACTACATGGTGGTATTATTCAAGTTTTATATGAAGATATTATTTGGGTGCTGTATCGCGGTATTATTTGGGTATTCTAGGGAGATTATATATGTAGTGCTGTTTTATGGACGGCCTGCATAGTGATATTAGTCGGGCATTAGATGGCAGGATTGTTGGAAGTGTACTTGGTGTTGGGCCCCCCAGAAGAAATTTTTCTCGGGGCCCAACCTTTATCATTAGTAAGGCCTCTTGCACGCGACCGTATGGTTTTGCGGGCCCTTTTAAACGGATCAGATTTTCAGTTTTTTTTTTTTTTTTTTTGTTTCAGTAGTGTTTGCGTTCCGCTTCCGTTCCGTTTAGAAACCTAGAATGTACCGGCAGATGAGAACCATTTGGCCCATCTAGTCTGTGATCCGTTTTTTGCGGAACAGAAACGGAAGCATACAATAATGTTTAAACAGTAAGTACATAAAAAAAATCGGGCTGGGCATAAATTTTTTTTAAATAGATGGTTCCGCAAAACGGAACAGATACGGAAGACATGCGGATGCATTCTGTTTTTTTTTTTTTTTTGCGGAACCATTGATTTGAATGGAGCCACGGAACTTGATTTGCGGGCAATAATGGGACATGTTCTATCATTGAATGGATATACGGAAAATGGAATGCATACGGAGTACCTTACGTTGTTTTTGCGGACCCATTGAAATAAATGGTTCCGCATACGAATACAGAATCCGCAAAAACGGAACGGAAACAGGGGAAAAAAAAAAAGTTCGTTTTTTTGCGTGCCGTCTACGGTCCGTATACAAAACCATTCATTTCAACAGGTCCGCAAAAAAAAATGGAATGTACTCCGTATGCCTTCCATTTCCGTATATCTGTTCTGTTCAGAGATAGAACATGTCCTATTATTGCCCGCAAATCGCGTTCCGTGGCTCCATTCAAGTCGATAAGGCTGTAAAAAAATAAATAAAAAATGAACGGATAGGGAATGCATCTATTGAAAATGTTATGCTCAGCCCGATTTTTCTATGTATCTACTGTATACTGTATATGCCATGCTTCAGTTTCCGCTTGCGATCTGCAAAAAGCAGAAACCAAACGGAGAAACGGAACAGCAAAACAGAACGGAAGCGGAATGGAAACGGAAACGCTACTGAAACTAAAAAAGGAAAAAACAAACCGTAAAACACTGAAAAAGCCATACGGTCGTGTACAAGAGTCTAATAGGTTTTATATCAAAGAAATGGACCCTCGTGGAAAGCGATTCGCTCCAAAGGCAGCAAAATAGAATTTTTAATCCTGGACTTTTAGGCCCCATTATGATACTAGAACTAGTGTTGAGGGAACTTGTGTTTTAAGTTCGGCGTCTAAAGTTCGGGTTATCCATCCAATCCTTTTTACAAAAAGCTAATCTCCCATCCCTCACTAATGAACAATTAGTCACTTTAAATGAAGCAATCTCAGTGACCGAGGTAACTTCAGCCATACGTAACATACCAGCAGGTAAATCGCCAGGGCCAGATGGACTAACAGGAGAATACTACAAATCGTTTACCCACCTACTGGCGGAACATCTCCAGGTGATTTACCAGCGAGCTATGGATACGGGCTCATTTCCGCGAGAAAACCAGGAAGCTTTAATAGTTACTTTGCCCAAACCAGGTAAAGAACCTGATAAACCTCAGAACTTCAGGCCTATATCTTTACTGAATATAGACCTGAAGGTATATGCCAAGATCTTGTCTGTGAGAATGGCTCCCTTATTACTGAACCTTATACATGAGGATCAAGTGGGTTTTGTTAAGACTAGACAGGCATTCGATAACACCAGGAGAGTGCTAAATGTATTGCATTATGTCACGTCTTCCAAAATCCCATCTTTGATGGTATCCTTGGACGCCGAGAAGGCGTTTGACCGTATTGGATGGTCGTACGCCTTCTCGGTACTATCTTGCTTTGGGTTTAAGGATGGAATACTGCAAGCTATTAGAGCGTTATATTCGGCACCTTCAGCTAGAGTACTAACTAATGGCACACTATCGAATAAATTTGATATCACGAACGGTACACGCCAAGGCTGTCCGCTCTCACCATTAATATTTGTTCTTTGCATGGAACCGTTGGCTACTCTCCTGAGGTCCGACCCAGATGTCAAAGGGATAAATATCCGAGACCGGGAACACACTATCTCCCTTTATGCTGACGATGTAATTTTGACCTTAACAGACCCTGAAATATCGCTAGCCAAGTCCCTGGAATGGATCAAACAATTCGGGCACATATCATTATATAAACTTAATACTTCAAAATCTCAAGCTATGCCGTTAGGTCTCACATCCCCTCTTATAGAGCGGTTAAAATCCCAGTTCTATCTAGATTGGCAAACTGAAACCATTGGTTATCTAGGTACAAAAATTACCTCCACGTTCAAACAATTATATAAATATAATTATCTGCCTATGCTATCCAATATCAAAGACGAGTCAGCCCGTTTATCTAAATGTGAGATTTCGTGGACCGGAAGAATAGCGGCCTTTAAAATGCTGCTGTTGCCAAAGCTGCTATACCTGTTTCGTACGGTACCTATTAAAGTACCGACAAAATTTTTCACGGATCTTCAAAAATGCATATCCCAGTTTATATGGGCAGATCGCAAACCTAGGATTAAGTATTCTTTATTAACTAAACATAAATTATATGGTGGATTGGGTGTCCCTAATGTGAGGGCATATTACATAGCTTCGCAAGTGGAAATTATTGCCAAATGGAAAAGCGAGGGGGTTACAAATTGGACACATATAGAGAATAGCCTTGTATCTCCGATGACATTACACGCCCTTACTTTTGTGGACAGGGACATAACGCCCGAATTCCCACTAATTTCTCCTCTGACACGAACCACATTGCAGTGTTGGAGGGAATTCCACAGAACTGTGGAATGGGAAGGACCATGTTTCTTGGGAGTCAGTGCCACTGCAGTATTTGAATGTACACATCAGAGACTTGGATCTTTCCAATTGGATAGGGGGAGGTATCTCATGTGTATCTCAGCTGTATGATACTGAAATATTGCAAACTTTTGAACAGCTAGTGCGGAAATACCATATTCCTAATGCTGACTTTTTTAAATACTTACGAATACGGCATTTCCTCAGCACTCATCCCAAAGGAATTAACATTGGGGATACAAAGGTAACGTCTATCCATAAGTTTAAATCTAAAATTATGAGATATGCCTATGGCTTAATAGACTCCCAATTTTGCTTTCAGAAATCTCAACCGTTTTTACGGTGGGAAGATGATATCGGATGTACCTTTGAAACTAAACAATGGGAATCTGCTCTCAAATTAGTTCAATTAGCCTGCAAATGCAGTACACATTACGAGGCTGCTATGAAAACATACTTACGGTGGTATATGACACCTGACAGGTTACACAAAATTTACCCTACAACATCACAGTTATGTTGGAGACATTGTGGCCAAAAGGGCTCCTTACTACACATTTTGTGGGACTGTCCTGTTATTCGGAGATATTGGGAGGAGATATTTCGTATCCTGTCTTCCACTGTGGGAGTGACAATTCCTAATAAGGCTCATATTGCACTACTATATTTGGATCTAGAAAAACTGCCTCCAAGCAGTAGAATACTGGCATGCAAGATCCTAGTTTTGGCCAAATTGGTCATCACCAGACACTGGAAAGATACGGTGGCTCCTGCAGTGGAAGAGACGATATCAGCTATAAATACTACCTGGAAGTATGAAAGAGCGTTAACCCCTTCTATTTTCTCAACGAAATATTTCGAAACAACTTGGCATTTATGGTCTATTAGTACATTTAGTACATTTACTATGTAACCCTACATTTGGAGATACACAGCTTTGACTGGAAGTTGAAAGAGATGTCTCATGCACACGACATATATATAATACACTGTATACAATAGCTCACTGATCTCATTGCTGTTGTTTTAGTTGACCTTTCTTTTCGCCCTTCTGTGTTTTGTTTTTCCTTTTTCTTTTACCTCTTTGTTTGTGTTTATGATTTTCCTTCAAAACTATACCGAAGGCTATTCGCACCAGGGTGCCATAGAGTACGCTTACTAGAGGTATTGTAAGAGTTATATTTTATATGCCAAGGTGTTTCATTATTGTCAAAGTGTTACCTAGGTCACACGTCAGTGGCCGCAAACACTTGTATGGGAGGATGCCAGGTTGTTTGCATCCTAATGGATGCCCTGGATTCTAGCTATATGGTGAACAATATGCCTTGCTCTGATATTTGCAGTCTATTAACGCGATACTGGTGTTCCTGTTGATTCTACAATGAAAGCGGCTGTGCCCGCTACTTTTGCTGTATTCATGTTTAAAAAACTAATAAAAACTATTGGATTTAAAGTTCGGGTTATCGAAGAATCGCGTTATGGATTCCGCTACCACGAACCATAACGGAATTTAGAATCCATAACGCGATTCTTCGATAACCCGAACTTTAGACGCCGAACTTAAAACACAAGTTCGCTCAACACTAATTAGAACCTGACCCCACCGGAGGATTCCCTGGTGCTGTGGTGGTTGTACATGGAGGTTTTATTTGGGCACTAGATGGCGGGATTATTTGCGTTGCATATGAGGTTAGTATTTGGGTATTGTATTGGGTTATTTGTGGACGGTATGAGCAGTAGATGATGGGATTATTTGAACAGTATACACGGATATTATTTGGGCACTAGATGGCGGTATTATTTCAATGGTATATGGAGATATTACAGTATTTGGACAATGTATTGGGGTATTTGTGTACTGTAGTATGTATTTATATACTGTATTGTGATTTTACTTGGACAGTAGATGGCGGGAATATTTGAATTGTGTATGAGGATTTTATTTGGGCACTGTATTAGGGGTATTTGTAAACGGTATCGTGGATGTATGTGTGTACTGTGTGGTAGCATTATTTGGGCACTAGATGATGGGATTATTTGCAGTCAATATGGAGGCATTATTATTTGTGCAAGATACAGTAATGTTAATGTTTGCACTGTATGGCAGTATTATTTCTGCACTGTGTTTAGTAATGTAGTGATCTCTCTGCAGTTTATATTTGTCATGTATTGTACAGCCGTACACCTTTTATCACCTGTAGCCCGAGGGCCTTTGTATTGTGTATTATACTGTATGGCAGTATTATTCCTGCACAGTGTTAGTTTAGTATTTGTGTACATTGTAGTGATATCACTATAGTTTGTACTTTCAGTATTGTACAGCAGTACACTTTTTATCACCTTTGGATTGTACATTCTATATTGTACTGTTGCTGCTGTGTGTACACCTATGGGCCGTGCGGAGGATATAGAGCTGAGCCTGGTCATAACTCCTGACTCAGCGTCTTCTGGTATTTATGGTCATTTGCTGAGCAAGCGTTGGGTGTGGGAATAGGCTCCATCCTATGTATGTACAGGGCAGTTCCTCCTGTGAAGGAGAAGTCGTCTGTAAGGATGCGGACACGCGGTCAGGTTTCCTGATGCAGTTTTCGAAGCCAAAACCAAGAGACAATTCAAAAAAAGAGAAGTCTAAGGCCCCTTTCACACGGACGAGAATTCCGCGCGGGTGCAATGTGTGAGGTGAACACATTGCACACGCACTGAATCCGGACCCTTTCATTTCAATAGGGCTGTGTACATGAGCGATGTATGTCTTCCGTTTTTTGCGGAACCATCTATTAAAAAATGTTATGCCCAGCCCAATTTTTTTCTATGTAATTACTGTATACTGTATATTCCATACGGAAAAACGGAATAGAAACGGTAACACAACTGAAGCAAAAAACTGAACAAACAGACTGCAAAACACTGAAAAAGCCATACGGTCGTGTGAAAGAGGCCTTAAAGATCTACTTCTGATTTTGAATCCAAATCTGCATTAGGAAACCTGACCGTACGACCGTGTGCTGGCCGGGCTAAGGGCCGCAAATTGCGGTCCGCAATGCACGGGCACCAACCATGGGGCCGCCGCATGCGGATTGCAGACCCTTTCACTTGAATTGGGTCCGTGATCCGCACCCGACGGTCCGCAGCGCAAAAAAGTAGTGCCTCCGTTCCGCACCTCCCGGATAGCAGACCCAATGAAGTGAATGGGTGCGCATCAGTGATTTGGGGTGCACACGGCCGGTGCCCGTGTATTGCGGACCCGCTGTATGCCGGCCTGCAATACGGCCACGGCCGGGCAACGGCCGTGTTAATGAGCCCTTAGGGATATGTAGTGACCCCCGCCCTCCCAGACCCTTTCAGGATATCCGTTCCTGGAATTCTCTGACCTGAAACTTGTTACATTGTATCACGGATCGCAGTTAGTGCAGTTCCAGATCTTCCGTGCCAAAATTCTCCATTCCCATAGTAAGACCTCCTTTGCCAAAAACAAGATTTGTACTTCTACGTGACGTCTTTTAATCTTCATTTTGGTCGTTTCTGAATTCTGTCCGGGTGAAGGAGGTCTCCATCTCCTGACCAGTAGTAATGGCGGCCGTTAGTCCAGATTACACTATGCTTTTCAGTGCTCACGACTGGATCTTGATTGCTGCTTTGTGTGTGTAACCGGCAGGGGTTGTATAGAATTAGAAAAAACATGGTTGCTTTCTTCCAAAAAACAGCGCCACTCCTGTCCACAGGTTGTATCTGGAATTGCAGCATAGCTCTATTGAAATGGATGAGGCTGAGCAGCAATACCACTTGCAACCTGTGGACAGGGGTGGCGCTGTTTTTGGAAGAAGGCGGCCATGTTTTTCTAATCCTTTTAAGATATTTTTTTTTATATAACGATGTAACGGACTCGGGCTTCTCAAGTGTCGCAAAGCTGAGCTTGTATGATATAGCAGATGTTTATAGACCAAACTTGCCAGCTGTAGCAGAGCTGAATTTGTCTGGAGTTTCAGAGTTGAATCGGGGGGGTAACAAATTAGAGATTGTCTGTAGTAGCAGGGCCGACCTATCTCGTCATGAGTAGCGGGGCTGAGTAACAGAGCTCAGTTTGTCACGGGTAGCAAAGCTAAGCTTGTTGGGAGCAGCAGAGTCAAGCTTGTCGGCTTTCAAAGCTGAGCTTTTCAGATGTAGCAGTGCTAACTTTACCCTGAGGGTAAGTATAAAAATATCAGGATGTGTATAAGCTGACTACATCATTTTACAGCGGATACAGAAATGCTGCCGCAAGGCAAATTCCGATCCTGTAACTCAATGGGGTTACCTACAGACCTGTGGGTATCCTGAGATAATGATATCGCTGTCAGTTGCCTATAATAAACTCGACAAAACGCGGCTAGTCTACATTGACACCTTCAGCTCTGCTACATCTGACTTCAGTGTCTGTCTTTTTTTTTTTTTTGTTCATTGTAACCGGCCCAGTGTATAAACTCCTGCTGGATACAATGTATCTGTTGTGTGTACATAGACTGTGACATGTCCGGCTCTGATTGGAGGGGGAGGGTGGGGGTTATGCTTGAGAGTAGTCTTGGGGATGGCAGCACATGACTTCTCCTATTTTAAGGTCTTGCTCAGTTGACATCTGACTTCTCTGTGGAAGACACTTCAGCACCCATTAGCGGCCCCAGCTCTGGGAATGGAGGTCGAATAATCGGGTTTGTTCAGAGAAGCCTTTTCTCGTCTACATTTGATCTGTGTCCTCTAGTTTCACGTATGTAGCCGCCTCTATTTTTAAACCCGCGGTGTGACACGATGGAGTCTATACGGCAGCGCTGCCATATGTCACGTTCAGATCATTACTGTATATCGGCCATCATATAGATGTATTATTTTACTGTTGCAGTCAGTTCGGCCAAGTGGAAGATCTTGGAGAAAACAAAAACAAATCTTGACCTCCAATCTGTTCAGTTTGGAGAGTGAGAGTCATAACCTATGGATGGTGGGTTTATCTAGGGGATCGCCCAGGGGGTCTGATGAAGGGACATCCTGGCCCTGGTGCTAAAATGCTTCTTTGGCCGAACTCCCCCCATAGACATGCACGCCTTTATCTGGTTGAGATCTAGTAGATCACCTAATGGCGGGCATTGATGGACAGTCTGGCAGCCACCATGCTCATAAGGGTTCATGCACAGAACCTTATGTATTTTGCAGTCTGCAAAAAACGGATCCGCAAAAAATATGGATGACGTCCGTGTGAAGTCCGTATTTTGCTGAACGGAACAGCTGGCCCCTAACAGAACAGTCTTATCCTTGTCTGTGATGCGGACAACAATAGGACATATTCTATTTTATTTATTTATTTATGCAGAACGGACATACGGAAAAACTTCCTTATTTTTTTTTTGCCGACCCATTGAAATGAATGGTTCCGCATAAGGTCCGCAAAAAAAAAAAATGGAACGGAAAATTGCCAGCTGTAGCAGAGCTGAATTTGTCTGGAGTCGACAAAACTTGGCTAGTCTACATTGACACCTTCAGCTCTGCTACATCTGACTTCAGTGTCTGTTGTTTTTTTTTTTGTTTTTTTGTTCATTGTAACCGCCCCATTGTATAAAATCCAGCTGGATACAATGTGCCAGATTTATCATTAGCTCAAGTAAGAATAATGGAGTGAAAAAGTCGCAAATTTTTGCGCAATCGCTTAAACTGCGCAAAAACTTGCGACTTTTATTGGCTCTGCACTATGCTCGCCAGTTTTCTGAAAGTGGGCGTGTTTTCTTATGTAAATGATTCTCTAGACAGATTTACTATTGCAACAAAAAAGTCGCAAAAAAATGCGCAAAATCACTCCAGTGAGGACCATGCTTATCTTATGCGACATTTTAAAAGAACATGCGACTTTTTCGTAAAGACGTGCGACTTTTTCATAAAGATGTGCGACTTTTGTAAAGCTGCTTACTGACGGATAAACTGCTACTGTCAAACCACATTTATTACAGTCTTAAAGGGCCGATCATAAATCTGACTTGGCTAAAACTGACTTTAGCCATATGTGAAAGTGAAGTGAGCTGTCAGAGTCATGATAAATTTGGCCCCATGTATCAGTGTATGAATGGTTCCGCATACAGTCCGCCCAAAAAAAACGGAACGGACACAGAAAGAAAATACGTTTGTGTGCATGAGCCCTTACGTTGACGGCCATCTCGCCAGAGTCCACAGGTTTGGGCCAAGGTAATGGGGGGGGGGGCTCGCCATTTTCAGCCAGGTCTCGTAATTTGAAACACCTTTGTGGGCTGTGGCAGGGAAATGGTTAATTGTAGGTTCCCTGGTGGTCCAAGGTACTGAAGGAGTTACAGCTACATTCCCCGGTGGTCTGGGGAAGTGAAGGAGGTCGATGGTAGATTCAGCTTTCTCCTGGGGATTTGGGCCAAGGCAATGGGGTGCTGGGCAGTTGCCTGGTTTTTCCCACACCCCCTAGACTTGGAATGGGCACTGTTGCATTTGGGACCCTCGTGATCGGTGGATATCCTATTATTGGGGCCTCCAGCTCTTTAAGGGCTGCCGTGCTAGGAGTTGTAGTCCACCGATCCAATATTGATGACCTAACCTTAAGAAAACCCTTTCATCTGTCGCTCTGTTCTAAATTGATGTAGCAGAGCTGAGTTTGGCTCTGCTCCTGCTGATATATCGGCCAGGGCGTTTTTTTTTTTTTTTTTACATACTGCCTCATCCCAGGGCTGCGTTATCTTGTAGCCTCAAAGAGTTAAATGACCCATACAGCTCTGCTGCGTCTTTATAATGAACATCACAGCGCCACCTCTGATGTCTTCTGCCTTTCATATTTCTATGTTGCGTCGCCTACTTGTTCACAATTTATCGTCATCCCACCTGAAAATGAATTTACTTCTAGAAAACGCAGTACAACATCGGCTATATTCGTAGGGCAATAATCATAAATCAGGCAGAGCCGTAATGTGTTTGTTTGGCGCTACGGCTGCGCTATGCTACTGTGTAGCAGCCACTTGCCTCCTGATGTCATTATAGTCATCTGGTCTCGAAATGAAGAACAATGAGCCAATTTCTGCTCCCGTCAAATAGACGTGTCACCGCTGCGGGGTGCCGCTTGAGATGACATGGCTGACATTTAGGGGGGGCATGTTCTGGCGGGGAGGGGGGAGCGATAAAAAAAAAAAATCGCTACTGCCGAACAAGAAGAAAAAAATCTGTATCTGGGCAAGTTGGCTGACCACCCATAGACAGCTCGCTTATGGAGGACCGCGCAGCTTTCCCGGACCCCTACATGAAATATGGAGGATGATTCCCTGCGTAGGTAGGAAGATTTGCTTTCCAGGACCCTAGAAAGATTGGTGACAATCCCTGTGAGCCGTGACCGTAATGGTAGCCATGCTGGTCCCCATGATTTCAGAGAAATAGATGGAACCAATATGGCCGCCGCTACAGCTCCCCGGTTACTAAGCTTTCCAAGGGTCCTGAATACCAAATCTGCCTAAAATGAGAGGTAAATCCCTCTGCCCATTCCAAAACATGGGAATGAGAAATCTGGGAAAGCTGAGGGATTGCTGCTCGGGGGTGGAGCCTAAATGAGGGGGAGGAGCATTGACAACCCAAAAGCTGCAGACGAGGCTATCAAAGACCAGTACGTGTGTGTAATATTGAGGTTCATTCACTCACAGCCGTCTCTTCTTCACAGGAAACGGACAACTTGGCGAATGCAGCTTTGACGTCGCTGCGCGAACTGCACATGACAGACCTGGCTGTAAGTACAAGTCGTATTTATATCTCTCAAGGCACCTGATAATCCAAAATGTCAGATAATCTGAAAAATAATGGGGAATTTCATGGGATACTTTTTAGGTTTTTAAATGCTGTGAAAAAAAGCATGAATTTCAAGCGGTGCTTTTGACTGAAAACGCTGTGCAAAAATGCTCCAAAACGCTGTGTGTGAATACGGAATTAGGCCCCTTTCATACGAGCGAGTTTTCCGCACGGGTGTAATGCGTGACGTGAACGCATTGCGCCTGCACTGAATCTTGACCCATTCATTTCAATGGGTCTGTATACATGAGCGTTGTTTTTCACTCCTCACTTCTGCGTTGCGTTAAAATCGCAGCATGTTCTATATTCTGCGTTTTTCACGCAGCCCTGGCCCCGTAGAAGTGAATGGGGCTGCGTGAAAAAATGCATTGCATCCGGAAGCAAGTGCGGGTGCGGTGCGTTTTTCACTGATGGTTGCTAGGAGATGTTGTTTGTAAACCTTCAGTTTCTTTATCACACTCGTGAAAAACGCATCAAAACGCATTGCACCTGCGCGGAAAAAACTGAACTCAATCGCAGACAAAACTGACTGAACTTGCTTGCGAAATGGTGCGAGTGTCACTGAACGCATCCGGACCTAATCCGTCACGCTCGTGGGAAAGAGGCCTTAGGTTACATTATTAATTTATTTCTTGCTGCAGTTAGTGCAGGGTTGATGCCTGATGCTGCTCTATTTGCAAAATCCTGGCTTTTGGGGTAATCGCAGAAAAAAAAAAGCAACTGGACCACAGCAAGTGATCAAAAACTGCGATGATGCTTGTACAGTACATTTACCCGGGGGCATTTAAAGGGCATCTGTCAGCATGTTTTGTCCCTATGACACTGGGTGACCTGTTCCATGTGCGCTTGGCAGCGGAAGGCATCTGTGTTGGTCCCATGTTCATATGTGCCCGCATTGCTGGGAAAAATGATATTTTCACATATGCAAATGAGGCTCAGGCGCAGATTTTTGCGCACACCACGCCTCTGCAAAAATGTATGACTTTATGGGCCTTGCACATTGACACAACAGCCACACCATTTTCAAAAGCCATGCGGCCGGAAACCACACCGCAAATGCTCAATTAGACTGCAATGTGTGGATATAGCCCTAGGTGGCAGGTAAGCTTAGCGGTAGTGGGCCGCATGGCGGTGCTGCCATACGTCTCTGTGAATGAAAGCTAATCTTGAATATTTGGTAAAGCCATATGTGGCAAGTCCAGATTTACGGTATAATGCAGGGGTGTTTTGGGGCCTTCATCTATCAGTATAGGCCCAAAAACATAGGGATAGATGCATGAAAACAGTCTGTTGCCCATAGCAACCAATCACAGTGCAGCTTTCATTTTATACAGTGCTCTTGAAAAATGAAAGCCAGGCTGTGATTGGTTGTTGCCATGGGCATCCAAGACATGGCTTCCAGTGCTCTTGAAAACTGAAAGCTGTGCTGTGACTGGTTGCTATGGGCAACAAAATTTATCTTTAGACATAACAGATTGGTTGCACCTTTCCTACTTAGTGGAACCCCATGACCTAGCGGTAGCAAGAGATTAGTTGTCGCGCATGCGCTGTGGGTTCTAACTCTCGCACGTGATTCCAGAAGTGGCTGCTGTCAGCCCCAGTCAGATAACCCCTTTAAGGCTGTACGTTATCTACTTGGCAGCTCTGCTAAATATCGTTATATAGGTTTTGTAAAGGGGTCATTAGGGTTGTCGGACTACGCAGGGACCCCCCCAACTGATTAACACACAGCTAGACCTTCATTGCAAACTGCTAGTAATTCATTCATTCATTTCCAGTAGGAATAATAGAGGAATGGCACAACATAGAAGACTAGATGCTCCAGAACTGTCATTACATGGGGAAGATGCACGTAGTCATTAAAGCAGATGTGTCAGGAGCGGCGAGAGGCCCCCTTTAAGTTAATTTTATGTTTTTCTCCGCATGTATTCCTCGGTGCGAATCATAAATTGGATAATAATTAAAAGCAGTGAAAATCGTTGAGCGGAGATTAGGCCTAAAGAACGTGTGAGCTTGTTTCGGGGGGGATTAGGAGGCGAGAAGTCTTTCTATAATTGGCAGCTCAATCTTTTAAGCTCTGCTCCGCTTTATCGCAGGGAAAATGAAGGTTCTTACATGCAAGAAGCAAATCTGCTGCCTAATCCCCTCGCTGGTCGTATTCTACAACATATCTGCCGTGTGTATCCCCGAAAATAATCCGCACGGAAATCCAGAGCGGAAACACTCTGCTCTACGGCGGCAGGCATTGAAAAGAGACGCTATATTAATGTATGCCCTCTAATATCTATATATCTAGTAAAAAAAAAAATCACCATTTTGGTCCTTGAATAGAAAAGGCTGGTGTTTACTTCCCCCTTTAGTTTTAAGCTCCCTCCGCCCCAGGTATGACCACAAAACCACCAAGGCATGCCCATATTTATTCTATTTAGTGGTCATGCTCGTTTATAGCCCATACAGAACTTCTATTTCTCTCACAGCTGAGGGTTTGTTACAGTTGTCAGGCCAACCATGGTAATCACTTCTAGAGAGAAATGGATAATTCTGGCTCATGTATAATCTGAAATGGTCGGTTTGGACTTGAAAGTTCATTTGTTTTTGATCCTTTGGGAATCTTCTACATTCTATAATAAGAATCCACTTTTTTCTGTACGTTGTATCATGAAACGCGCGGCGGCGGTGACCAGTGACGTGAAATGTTTTTATGGTGTCCGGCGCTCAGTTATTGTGCGGGATAATAAACCTCCTAAAATCTATAGAGAACAACTGGATTCTCCTCTTTTAAAATGCAATTATCGTCCGTCTGCTGCATTTCTCTGGTCTCAGGACGCAGTTCACACCTCGCTGTGACTTTTTCCATTAACCTCAAATGACCAAGAACTGTACGGCTATTAGCAACGTGTAAGCGAGGAATTTCTCATATTGGTCGAGCGGCCGTCACTGATGGTAGAAGCGAGGAGCAAGTCTGATATCCTGACCAATTTTAATTGCTGGCCAAATCTATCTGTCTGTCTATGTCATATCTGTCTATCCCTCTATCACTATCCATCTCTTATCTCAATTTCATAGCTACTGTCCTTCTTTTCTTACCTTTTTTCTTTCTTTTAAAAAAAAATAATTTTGAACCCCCTCCCCCCCCCCCCCCCCCATTCCCCACCAGTAATATAACAAGTGATGTCTCTGTGTTTATTGGCAGTGACTTAAACTGCCAGTAATAAAGTTGGCTTTTTATCTTCTTAGTGATATTATCTATTTTAATTTCCTGTCCTGACTATTACAATATAACCACATTATTCTCTCCATCTCCTCTTCAGGGTTCTGGCTAATAAAGGCTAAGTAATGTTTCTATTTTTACTTAAGGATGCAGGGTCAGCAAAACTGTTTCTATCTTGTATTATGCTATAGTACATTTGTTTAGATATTTCATATTCTTATAAATGGGAACAGTATTATAGTAGTTATATTCTTATACATAGGAGCAGTATTATAGTAGTTATATTCTTGTACATAGGGGCAGTATTATAGTAGTTATATTCTTGTACATAGGAGGCAGTATTATAGTAGTTATATTCTTGTACATAGGAGCAGTATTATAGTAGTTATATTCTTGTACATAGGAGGCAGTATTATAGTAGTTATATTCTTGTACATAGGAGCAGTATTATAGTAGTTATATTCTTGTACATAGGAGGCAGTATTATCGTAGTTATATTCTTGTACATAGGAGGCAGTATTATCGTAGTTATATTCTTGTACATAGGAGGCAGTATTATAGTAGTTATATTCTTGTACATAGGGGCAGTATTATAGTAGTTATATTCTTGTACATAGGAGGCAGTATTATAGTAGTTATATTCTTGTACATAGGAGGCAGTATTATAGTAGTTATATTCTTGTACATAGGAGGCAGTATTATAGTAGTTATATTCTTGTACATAGGAGCAGTATTATAGTAGTTATATTCTTGTACATAGGAGGCAGTATTATAGTAGTTATATTCTTGTACATAGGAGGCAGTATTATAGTAGTTATATTCTTGTACATAGGAGGCAGTATTATCGTAGTTATATTCTTGTACATAGGAGGCAGTATTATCGTAGTTATATTCTTGTACATAGGAGGCAGTATTATAGTAGTTATATTCTTGTACATAGGAGGCAGTATTATAGTAGTTATATTCTTGTACATAGGAGGCAGTATTATAGTAGTTATATTCTTGTACATAGGAGGCAGTATTATAGTAGTTATATTCTTGTACATAGGAGGCAGTATTATAGTAGTTATATTCTTGTACATAGGAGCAGTATTATAGTAGTTATATTCTTGTACATAGGAGGCAGTATTATAGTAGTTATATTCTTGTACATAGGAGCAGTATTATAGTAGTTATATTCTTGTACATAGGAGTAGTATTATAGTAGTTATATTCTTGTACATAGGAGCAGTATTATAGTAGTTATATTCTTGTACATAGGGAGCAGTATTATAGTAGTTATATTCTTGTACATAGGAGCAGTATTATAGTAGTTATATTCTTGTACATAGGAGGCAGTATTATAGTAGTTATATTCTTGTACATAGGGGCAGTATTATAGTAGTTATATTCTTGTACATAGGAGCAGTATTATAGTAGTTATATTCTTGTACATAGGAGGCAGTATTATAGTAGTTATATTCTTGTACATAGGAGCAGTATTATAGTAGTTATATTCTTGTACATAGGAGGCAGTATTATAGTAGTTATATTCTTGTACATAGGAGCAGTATTATAGTAGTTATATTCTTGTACATAGGGGCAGTATTATAGTAGTTATATTCTTGTACATAGGAGCAGTATTATAGTAGTTATATTCTTGTACATAGGAGCAGTATTATAGTAGTTATATTCTTGTACATAGGAGTAGTATTATAGTAGTTATATTCTTGTACATAGGAGGCAGTATTATAGTAGTTATATTCTTGTACATAGGAGCAGTATTATAGTAGTTATATTCTTGTACATAGGGAGCAGTATTATAGTAGTTATATTCTTGTACATAGGAGCAGTATTATAGTAGTTATATTCTTGTACATAGGAGGCAGTATTATAGTAGTTATATTCTTGTACATTGGAGCAGTATTATAGTAGTTATATTCTTGTACATAGGAGCAGTATTATAGTAGTTATATTCTTGTACATAGGAGGCAGTATTATAGTAGTTATATTCTTGTACATAGGGGCAGTATTATAGTAGTTATATTCTTGTACATTGGAGCAGTATTATAGTAGTTATATTCTTGTACATAGGAGCAGTATTATAGTAGTTATATTCTTGTACATAGGAGCAGTATTATGGTAGTTTTATTCTTGTACATAGGAGGCAGTATTATAGCAGTATTTTTTTGTCCCTGCCCATGTATTTGTTGTAGTGTTTTCTGTATGATTTTATGTTGCTATCCGTAATGACTAGAGCTTCTCTTTAATTTACAGAATAAGGTTTGCTTCATATTGGACTCTGAGACAAAGGCTACAACAATGAAGCATTCATTAATTGCAATATCCATGTGATTTCCCAGTACCCTCTTGTGCCCAATTCCTGTCCAGCAGATGGTCAGATACTCTCAGCGGTCAGCTCCAGCCTCTCATAGAATGAGCCGTATTGTTAGCTGGTGTCATTAATTGCTGCCTCTCTTTGCCAGAGTTCATTCCTGATGTCCCATAAATCTACACAAACAATAATGGACAATGTTATGGGAAAAAATGATTTATTGTCACTGTACCGGGCGTAAAATCCGGTCAAGCAGTATCTTTGCAACGTCGTCATTTATTGTAGAGAAAAGTAATCAGCGTGGAGTCCATTCTGTCAAGTTCGCAAAGGATTGTCTAAACCATGAGATGTATTATCAATGTATCCTGTTTGGATGTTCACTTTCAGTGACAGCAAGCCAAGATCTTTAAACCAGATAAAAATTTAAACTTTTTCTGATACATTTAATGATCTTTTAAACGCTCCAAACCATATTCCTTTTCCTTCTGCACATGCACCATCGACTCCAACATGTGCGCATGCGCAGTAAGCTTCTCTGCAGCAGGGATTTACAGAATTAATGGCACATGCATAAAAGTACAATGGTGGTGCCTGGCCCTGACTGTTTAAGGAAATAGAGGAACTGGAGATTCACCAAGGGGGTTAGGGCGTCTCCCTTGGTGCCCTGAACCCTTAATTAACAGCTTGATTACATCTAGCATAATGGATTTTCAAGGGGTATTAGTTAATCAGCAGGATCAACCTCACCACACAATATGCCTGGGTTAATAGGGTTGATCCTGCTTTCCCACCTTTAGCATAGTCTGGTCAGTAGTTACCGCAGTTCTGACCTCCCCTGGCTACCACCTCAGGGCCAGACGTGGTCAGGGTGGGAGGATGGGGGGTGCTTTCTAGCAATAGGTGCGGGACCAGAGGTGAGACTTGCATCTATCCGACATTTATGGCATGAATCTACCATGAATGTTTGCAATGGGATACCCCTTTTAAGTCCTTACGATAATTTATGATGGCAGGGGGTCCAACAGCTGGAACTCCCATGATTTCTTAAATGAGGGTCTGAAGGCCACCATTTTGTAGGTATTCGATTGGAGCGGTGGTCAGACAGGCCTTCTGCCACATCCCTCTATGTCTATGGGACCGAAGAGGATAGGTGAGTGCTGCCCATTTAGTTCCATTCACTTTCTGAATGGAGCGGCAGCGTGCAAGCGCGACCACTGCTGCCTCCACAATGGTGGGCTCGGGGTGCCCCTTTAGTGATCGTGTGGTTCTCCTGCAGTCAGACCTCCAGACATCATACTGTACATTTATCATTGTTCCCGTGTGTAGGTGACACGGGTTTTACATGACATAACTCCCTTTAAGGATCCAGTGTTGCATCTTTAGGTCCCCTTCGTGTTAGGCAAACACTGCGCAAACCCGGTACGGTGGGCTGATGCCCGATTCAGATATACCCAATGGTCAACTGATGGCCGCGGGAGAATTGCAGCTGTGATGCATGGATAAGCCAGGTCCACAAGAACCGCTGTGTTAGTGGCTAATAAACGGGAACCCCGTCTATCATGTCCATATGAAAAAAGGAGTTGTCTTCATGAGAGCACCCCTTTAAGTTAGGCTGGTTTAATATGGGGGCGTCTTAAAGAACTGTTCCTCCTCTTATACCCATCGTATCAAGCAGCCTGGGTTACCGGAACGTCCGAGCTCGCTGTGCTACACTGTTTCTGCGGCTCCTATTCAAATGTATGGGAATTACAAAAACATTGTAGCAATCGGCTCAGCCACCGGCCACCGCATACGACGGGGGTCCCAGCCTGAGCCATGAATAGCTGAGGAGTACCCCCTTAACATCTATATTATGTCCACAAGACCCCAACCCCCCTCTCATTTCTACTGGAGTTTGAAGTTTGAACCTTGTGGGGTATTTGCTTTTTGTGCCCGAGAAACATAAATTGACCGGTAATTCGGCAAATGCCTTCGGAGCCAAAGGCACCAAATGATTGAGCCTGGAGCTCCGTGGGCGTTAAAAGCAGTCGTCTTGCCTCATCTGACCTCCTCTTAAAAGCGTAAAGTGGGCAAAATAAATTTTGGAATTTCATTTTCAGCCAGTTGATAATTGGAGCAATTTTTCAAGCAATTGTGTTTTTTACTTTTTCATTTTTCTTTTTTGCTCCTTTTGATGTTATTTCATGTTCCAGCAGCATTTTCGTCGCGCCTCTCCCGGTAACTGCTAGTTTGGCTCTGAAAGCTTTTCAGGCAGCTGTTCTATTCTCTGAGCCTTTGTACGGCTCCTCGTTCCTCCAAGTAAGAGGCGAACGCCGCTGCCTTGTGCTGACACTTTTATATCTTGCCAAATCCTACCTCAAACCCTGCAATTAAGTCTGGGCACACGGGGGATATAGCCCCCAAAAAAGAGAGAATTTTCAGACTGCTTTCTGATGGGTCTGACCTCTAGGACCACCACTGATCCTGGGAATGAAGGGGTTGTGATATTACTTTAGTGCTGCATCCCCTTCCATACAGTTCCCTGCACAGCGGCACCTTGGCCACCCGCTATGCAGAGAACTGAAGATCAGATCCATTTCATTGTACTGAGGGCGGCTGCACGGTCAAGTGGTGGGAGCGCTGCTCCGCAGGGAAAACTGAATTGATGATAGAGTGCAAAATCAGTGCTGCTGCCCCTTCCATGTCAGTAATCAAATCATAAGATGATGGTATATCCTAGCGACCTGTTATTTATAATATTTAGTTATATTTCCTACTGAAATACACATTTTTTGGTCCAAATTATAGTTTCTTATAACATTTTTCTGATACAAAGTCCCCTGCCTAGACATAACCGATAAAAGATTCTTCCTACCTGCTGTCACCACTAGGGGGAGCTTACTGTATACTGATTTTACATTTAGCTCCATTATAAAAGGAATACAACGAGCTCCCTCTAGTGGTGGCTGCAGGCAGACAAAATGTTATCATTTCTCTGCGTCTATGAATCATGAAGCGGGAACTGCGCCCAAACCAAACCTCTTCCGGCGCGGTGCAGTCTGGCGGTTTCTGATAACAGCCATTTCAGGCAGTGTAGTTTAGTATTTAAAGGGATGGCTTATAGGAAGTCTGTAAGCTCCTTGCACTTGTGACTACCTGCAGACGCATTTACATACATGCAATATGTATGACTGCTATTAGCGTTGAGCGAATTGACTTAGATCCGAATTTCAGGAAAAATTTGATTCGACGGGAAGCAATTTTTCCTGAAATGGCAGTAAAAAAAAAAAAAAACACTCGCTTCATCCATTTGTGAGCGAAGAGGCCGTCGTGGACATCTTCCTTGAAGATACCTCGCAAAATGCCGCACGTGGTGACATATGCCGTCACCGTGCCCGGCCAGCGAGATGACCTCATCACGTCGCGCGTTGTCTTCAATCAAGATGGCTGCGACGGCCTCTACGTGAGCAAATGGCGAGTATGTACGGTATATATTTATTTATTTATTTTACCTTGATTAACCCCTGAAATGTCTTAATAGTAGCCTCAGATGCCGCGTTCAACAACTCGGGGAAAGCACCTGATGGAACAAGACTTTTAAAATATACAAACCCGACTTCCTATAGATCATGAATGACATATGAGTCCCCATTGATTGCAGTTACACTCACTGCCCCTTCCGTCATACTGCATTACCTCTGTGTCAGTCTTCACTGCAGTGCTTGCATTCTGTTTATGAAGCAGTAAGTGTCACTTTTGGTCCCATCCAGATACTCTGGCGCATGGGGATTGTGGGAGAACAGACTTTGGTAACGGTATGTAATGCGGCTTCATGATTCATATTATTCGATGTCAGAAGCAATTTGACAGACCCCGTTAGTTGGTGTCATACTGGTTTTGTATAGGGAATTTGATAGCTGGGTGCTGGACAGGTGATATGGCTTGCGTCTTTCAGATGTCACCCAGAATAAAGAGATTTTGACGCGTCCTGTCCGATAAATGGAAATTTTCGTCCACTGTTGTGCTGGATGACAGCGGCAGAAACGCGCAGGTGACGTCCATAATAACGGCTGAGAATGCGGCGTGCATTTATCTGCCGGCCCCAGCTGCGGCTCCGGTGACCTGGAGTCCAGAGCGGCGGGAAAACAGAATTAGTGGATTAAAATAGTAAAATGCAATATAATGCTCCCCCATCCCCCGCTATATATTACATTGTAAATGCCATTGGGATTAACCAAGGCTCCGTTTAAGCCGGCGCTGACCCGAGGTACACTTCATCAGGCCCCGGTGTTAACAGCCTGGACGCCGTGGCAAGTATTAACCCCGTAAGGGGATGGACGGATATGAGGACATAATGGGATGCTATTATGAAGGAGGATAAAGATGTAAGACGGCCATATACATTAAGTGCAGAACCGGCCATCCATCTTATGTGTATGGGGGTCTCCGGACCCCCCCCCCAGCAGATGTCAGGGATGATAAGGGTCAGGCTGTTAGAGTTTTATCATGTTCAATCCTTAGGAGCCTAGAAGCAGCTTCTACCCCTCTCCTTGTACATGTGTACAGGGTGGGCAGGAGAGAGAGAGATATGGGAGAGAGAGAGAGATATGGGAGAGATAGAGAGAGAGAGAGAGAGATATTTGGAGGAGAGAGAGAGAGTAGTGGGATAGAGAGATATGGTAGAGAGAGATATGGGGAGAGAGATATGGGTAGAGAGATATGTGAGTAGAGAGAGAGAGATATGGGAGAGAGGGGAGAGAGAGATATGGGAGAGAGAGAGATATGGGAGAGAAGAGAGATGGGAGAGAGAGAGATATGGGAGAGAGAGAGAGAGAGATGGGAGAGAGAGATATGGGAGAAGAGAGAGAGAGATATGGCGAAGAAGAGAGAGAGATGGGAGAGAGAAGAGAGAGTATGGGAGGAGTATGTAAGAGATATGGGAGAGAGAGAAGGAATAATGGAGAGAGAATATGGAGAGAGAGAGAGAGTATGGGAAGAGAGAGAGCGAGAGATATGGG